>NW_025745314.1:566900-601900 GCF_021184085.1 Oncorhynchus gorbuscha
TCTTTCTCTGGATAGACTCTATCCCAGCGTAGGGGGATAGGCCCAGGAAAGCTCCCTCAATGTCTTTCTCTGGATAGACTCTATCCCAGCGTAGGGGGATAGTCCCAGGAAAGCTCCCTCAATGTCTTTCTCTGGATAGACTCTATCCCAATGTAGGGGGATAGGCCCAGGAAAGCTCCCTCAATGTCTTTCTCTGGATAGACTCTATCCCAACGTAGGGGGATAGGCCCAGGAAAGCTCCCTCAATGTCTTTCTCTGGATAGACTCTATCCCAACGTAGGGGGATAGGCCCAGGAAAGCTCCCTCAATGTCTTTCTCTGGATAGACTCTATCCCAGCAATGGGGGATCGGCCCAGGAAAACTCCCTCAATGTCTTTCTCTGGATAGACTCTATCCCAACATAGGGGGATAGGCCCAGGAAAGCTCCCTCAATGTCTTTCTCTGGATAGACTCTATCCCAGCGTAGGGGGATCGGCCCAGGAAAGCTCCCTCAATGTCTTTCTCTGGATAGACTCTATCCCAGCGTAGGGGGATAGGCCCATGAAAGCTCCCTCAATATCTGCCTCCTGATACAGGGTCAAGTATCAAATTGAAAGGGGTCAGGCTCTCTAAAGGAGGAAGGCTCGTCTAAAGGGGAAAGTTAGGGTTCATTGGGTTGAAAAACACACCTCACTGACACTCAATCCAAAATGTCCTTCAAACAAGCGCTGTTTGCATCACAAGTTGCATCACTGCCTGGTATGGCAACTGCTCGGCCTCTGACCACAAGGCACTACAGAGGGTAGTGTGTACGGCCCAGTACATCACCGGGGCCAAGCTTCCTGACATCCAGGACCTCTATACCAGGCGGTGTCAGAGGAAGGCCCTAAAAATTGTCAAAGAATCCAGCCACTTAAATAACTCTACCTACATGTACATATTACCTCAATTACCTCGACTAAACAGTGCCCCCTGCACATTGACTCTGTACTGGTACCCCCTGTAGCGGTACCCTCTGTACTGGTACCCCCTGTAGCAGTACCCTCTATACTGGTACCCCCTGTAGCGGTACCCCCTGTACTGGTACCCCCTGTACTGGTACCCCCTGTAGCGGTACCCTCTGTACTGGTACCCCCTGTAGCGGTACCCCCTGTACTGGTACCCCCTGTACTGGTACCCCCTGTAGCGGTACCCTCTGTACTGGTACCCCCTGTAGCGGTACCCCCTGTACTGGTACCCCTGTACTGGTACCCCCTGTAGCAGTACCCCTGTACTGGTACCCCCTGTAGCGGTACCCTCTGTACTGGTACCCCCTGTAGCAGTACCCTCTGTACTGGTACCCCCTGTAGCGGTACCCTCTGTACTGGTACCCCCTGTAGCAGTACCCTCTGTACTGGTACCCCCTGTAGCGGTACCCTCTGTACTGGTACCCCCTGTATATAGCCCCGCTATTGTTATTTACTCATACTCTTTAATTATTAGTTATTATTAACTATTATTTTTTGTAATTTCTTAAAACTGCATTTTTGGTTAATGGCTTGTAAGTAAGCATTTCACTGTAAGTTCTACACCTGTTGAATTCAGTGCATGTGACAAATAAAATTTGATTTGATGTTTCATGGGGAAGTTTACAAAACCGTGTATATATTGGGGTGTATATAACCATGTATATATTGGGGTGTATATAACCATAATATATGACAGAGAAGTCATGCCTTGACTGGCTCCAGGAACAGAGATGTCATGTCCTGACTGGCTAAAATAACAGAGAAGTCATGTCCTAACCATGTATATATTGGGGTGTATATAACAGTGTATATATTGGGGTGTATATAACAGTGTATATATTGGGGTGTATATAACAGTGTATATATTGGGGTGTATATAACAGTGTATATATTGGGGTGTATATAACAGTGTATATATTGGGGTGTATATAACAGTGTATATATTGGGGTGTATATAACAGTGTATATATTGGGGTGTATATAACAGTGTATATATTGGGGTGTATATAACAGTCTATATATTGGGGTGTATATAACAGTCTATATATTGGGGTGTATATATTGGGGTGTATATAACAGTGTATATATTGGGGTGTATATATTGGGGTGTATATAACAGTGTATATATTGGGGTGTATATAACAGTGTATATATTGGGGTGTATATAACAGTGTATATATTGGGGTGTATATATTGGGGTGTATATAACAGTGTATATATTGGGGTGTATATAACAGTGTATATATTGGGGTGTATATAACAGTGTATATATTGGGGTGTATATAACAGTGTATATATTGGGGTGTATATATTGGGGTGTATATAACAGTGTATATATTGGGGTGTATATATTGGGGTGTATATAACCATGTATATATTGGGGTGTATATAACAGTGTATATATTGGGGTGTATATAACAGTGTATATATTGGGGTGTATATAACAGTGTATATATTGGGGTACCAGAGGTCAGGGGTTAGACGGAGCAGTTGAAGCTTTATGGTCATCGTGGCGATAAAGAGCAGGAAGTAGCTGGATTCAATGAGCACAATAAAGGAAGAGAACTAATGAAGCGTTGCTCTGTAAACACTGTGGCGGGGTCACGTAAATATGACTGAAACCAGGGTAGGGTGGGTCCTCTCTGTTTATCTGAACGTGTCTTTTGTTTGGGGCATTTGACAAAACTGATGATGACGAACATTAGTCAGCACACATGGTGGTATTGCTTCACTTCCTGCCACAGAGCAACCATGTTCCAACTCTGACATTTATGGACACCACAGAGGCTGACCAAGTTCTGGTTATCTACATGTTTCTAAAAATGTACTGTGTGTATATATTTTTTTAATTGCTCAGGGGAAAAACAGGAATTGGTGGAGTCAATTTCTCCATTTCCTACCTTGTCTTGAAAAAGCTTCCTCTTACATCAACTACATGCCCAGCTGTGTTTGGAGATGGATCTAAGACATTTATTTACGCTACCCAGTGTCTTTCTGTCTAAATTGTTTCTGAACTACTTTCATGTGATAGAGCCTCAGTTCCTGTCTGACTGGCCCCTAAACCCCTCATCAGTAGCCAGGGCAGCAGCTTCATTAGTGGTGTCACGGCCAGGGTCTGCTTTCTGATGAGATATCTGGCATCTTTTGACATCAGGTTAATAGCACTGAAACTTAGCCGTGTCCCAAATGGCACCCTATTCCCTACGTAGTGCATTGTAGTACCCGAGCCCTAGTCACCGGTAGTGCACTATATAGGGAGTAGGGTGTCATTTTTGGGACGCAGTCTAGAACCCAGCCGCCGTGTTAAAGCTCACTGAGGGGAGTGAACTGTGACAGCCAAGAGCAAGGGCTGTGTGTGTGTGTGTGTGTGTGTGTGTGTGTGTGTGTGTGTGTGTGTGTGTGTGTGTGTGTGTGTGTGTGTGTGTGTGTGTGTGTGTGTGTGTGTGTGTGTGTGTGTGTGTGTGTGTGTGTGTGTGTGTGTGTGTGTGTGTGTGTGTGTGTGTGTGTGTGTGTGTGTGTGAGGACTGATAATCATATGATTTGGATAATAATTCCTTCACTCCCCTCTTCAAAGCGTAAGGCCAATTGAGGCACAACTTTGATCAGTGTGGTACCACTACCACGTTAAGGAGACAAAACCCTCAGGTATCACTACCACGTTAAGGAGTCAAAACACTCAGGTACCACTACCACGTTAAGGAGACAAAACCCTCAGGTACCCACTACCACGTTAAGGAGTCAAAACACTCAGGAACCACTACCACGTTAAGGATTCAAAACACTCAGGTACCACTACCACGTTAAGGAGTCAAAACACTCAGGTACCACTACCACGTTAAGGAGACAAAACACTCAGGTACCACTACCACGTTAAGGAGACAAAACACTCAGGTACCACTGCCACGTTAAGGAGTCAAAACACTCAGGAACCACTACCACTTTAAGGAGTCAAAACACTCAGGTACCACTACCACGTTAAGGAGACAAAACACTCAGGTACCACTACCACGTTAAGGAGTCAAAACACTCAGGTACCACTACCACGTTAAGGAGACAAAACACTCAGGTACCACTACCACGTTAAGGAGACAAAACACTCAGGTACCACTACCACGTTAAGGAGACAAAACACTCAGGTACCACTGCCACATTAAGGAGTCAAAACACTCAGGTACCACTACCACGTTAAGGAGACAAAACACTCAGGTACCACTACCACATTAAGGAGTCAAAACACTCAGGTACCACTACCACGTTAAGGAGACAAAACACTCAGGTACCACTGCCACATTAAGGAGTCAAAACACTCAGGTACCACTACCACGTTAAGGAGTCAAAACACTCAGGTACCACTACCACGTTAAGGAGACAAAACACTCAGGTACCACTACCACGTTAAGGAGACAAAACACTCAGGTACCACTGCCACGTTAAGGAGACAAAACACTCAGGTACCACTACCACGTTAAGGAGTCAAAACACTCAGGTACCACTACCACGTTAAGGAGTCAAAACACTCAGGTACCACTACCACGTTAAGGAGTCAAAACACTCAGGTACCACTACCACGTTAAGGAGTCAAAACACTCAGGTACCACTACCACGTTAAGGAGTCAAAACACTCAGGTACCACTACCACGTTAAGGAGTCAAAACACTCAGGTACCACTACCACGTTAAGGAGTCAAAACACTCAGGTACCACTACCACGTTAAGGAGTCAAAACACTCAGGTACCACTACCACGTTAAGGAGTCAAAACACTCAGGTACCACTACCACGTTAAGGAGTCAAAACACTCAGGTACCACTACCACGTTAAGGAGTCAAAACACTCAGGTACCACTACCACGTTAAGGAGTCAAAACACTCAGGTACCACTACCACGTTAAGGAGTCAAAACACTCAGGTACCACTACCACGTTAAGGAGTCAAAACACTCAGGTACCACTACCACGTTAAGGAGTCAAAACACTCAGGTACCACTACCACGTTAATTAAGGAGTTGAATTACACGTTAATGTGACAAAACATAGCCAGTCAGGACATGACATCTCTGTTCCTGGAGCCAGTCAGGACATGACATCTCTGTTCCTGGAGCCAGTCAGGACATGACATCTCTGTTATTTTAGCCAGTCAGGACATGACATCTCTGTTCCTGGAGCCAGTCAGGACATGACATCTCTGTTCCTGGAGCCAGTCAGGACATGACATCTCTGTTCCTGGAGCCAGTCAGGACATGACATCTCTGTTCCTGGAGCCAGTCAGGACATGACATCTCTGTTCCTGGAGCCAGTCAGGACATGACATCTCTGTTCCTGGAGCCAGTCAGGACATGACTTCTCTGTTCCTGGAGCCAGTCAGGACATGACATCTCTGTTCCTGGAGCCAGTCAGGACATGACTTCTCTGTTATTTTAGCCAGTCAGGACATGACATCTCTGTTCCTGGAGCCAGTCAAGACATGACTTCTCTGTTACTTTGATACTTTCTAACATTTCTCTTAAACTTTTTCTCCACTGTGAATGTTTGGGGATTAGGTAACCAGCTGAGTGCAAGCTACCCTCTTAGAATCTCTGAGGAGCTGGAGCGAGGTTAGCTCATTTCCTGTTTGGGGAGGTTGAGGGGTTAGGGAAGCCCACAACCCCCAACTCCTACCCCCTACTTAACCCCCAGATGGCCGCCCAGTCATATACACACAGGCACACACACACACACACACACACACACACACACACACACACACACACACACACACACACACACACACACACACACACACACACACACACACACACACACACACACACACACACACACACACACACACACACACACACACACACACACACACACACACACACACACACACACACACACACACACACACACACACACACACACACACACACACACACACACACACACACACACACACACACACACACACACACACACACACACACAGACCTCCCCCACCGAAACCCACACACACACACACCACAGCCACCCCGCAGCAGGCCACACACAGCCCTGTATCACTGAGCTGAGAATGAATAGAGCCATACAGCAGGGACCAGGCCAGACAGGGTTTCTTTTTTTATTTATTTATTTAACCTTTATTTAACTAGGCAAGTCAGTTAAGAACAAGTTCTTATTTACAATGACGGCCTCCCAAAAGGCAAAAGACCTCCTGTGGGGACGGAGGCTGGGATCAAAAATACAAATGAATGAAATAGAACTATAGGACAAAACACACATCACGACAAGAGAGACAACACAACAGTACATAAAGAGAGACCTAAGACGACAACATAGCATGGCAGCAACACAACATGACAACAACATGGTAGCAACACATAACACAGCATGGTAACAACATGGTAGCAACACATAACACAGCATGGTAACAGCACACCATGACAACAACAGGGTAGCAACACATAACACAGCATGGTAACAGCACACCATGACAACAACATGGTAGCAACACATAACACAGCATGGTAACAGCACACCATGACAACAACATGGTAGCAACACATAACACAGCATGGTAGCAGCACACCATGACAACAACATGGTAGCAACACATAACACAGCATGGTAACAACATGGTAGCAACACATAACACAGCATGGTAACAGCACACCATGACAACAACATGGTAGCAACACATAACACAGCATGGTAGCAACACACCATGACAACAACATGGTAGCAACACTTAACACAGCATGGTAACAACACACCATGACAACAACATGGTAGCAACACATAACACAGCATGGTAGCAACACACCATGACAACAACATGGTAGCAACACATAACACAGCATGGTAACAGCACACCATGACAACAACATGGTAGCAACACATAACACAGCATGGTAACAACACACCATGACAACAACATGGTAGCAACACATAACACAGCATGGTAACAGCACACCATGACAACAACATGGTAGCTACATGGCAGCAGCACAGAACAGGGTGCAAACATTATTGGGCACAGACAACAGCACAAAGGGCAAGTAGGTAGAGAAAACAATACATCACACAAAGCAGCCACAACTGTCAGTAAGAGTGTCCATGATTGAGTCTTTGAATGAAGAGATTGAGATAAAACTGTACAGTTTGAGTGTTTGTTGCAGCTCGTTCCAGTCACTAGTTACAGTGTACTGAAAAGACGAGCGATCCAGGGATGTGTGTGCTTCGGGGACCACAGATTGTGATTGGCAGAACGGGTGTTATATGTGGAGGATGACGGCTGCAGTAGATATCTCAGATAGGGGGGAGTGAGGCCGAAGAGGGTTTTATAAATAAGCATCAACCAGTGGGTTTTGCGACGGGTATAGAGATGACCAGTTTACAGAGGAGTTGGTGGCAAATCTGATGGCTGAATGGTAAAGAACATCTAGCCGCTCGAGAGCACCCTTACCTGCCGATCTATAAATGACGTCTACGTAATCTAGTATGGGTAGGATTGTCATCTGAATCAGGGTTAGTATGGCAGCTGGGGTGAAAGAGGAGCGATTACGATAGAGGAAACCAAGTCTAGATTTAACTTTTGCCTGTAAGCTTTGATATGTGCTGAAAGAAGGACAGTGTACCGTCTAGCCATAGTCCCAAGTACTTGTATGAGGTGACAACATCAAGCTCTAAACCCTCAGAGGTAGTAATGACACCTGTGGGGAGAGCGGCATTCTTCTTACCAAACCACATAACCTTTGTTTTGGAGGTGTTCAAAACAAGGTTAAGGGCAGATAAAGCTTGTTGGACACTAAGAAAGCTTTGTTGTAGAGAATTTAACACAAAATCCAGGGAGGGCCCAGCTGAGTATAAGATTGTATCATCAGCATATACATGGATGAGAGAGATTCCTACTGCCTGAGCTAAGTTGTTGATGTAAATAAATTGAGAAGAGCGTGGGGCCTAGGATTGAGCCATGGGGTACACCCTTGGTGACTGGCAGTGGCTGAGACAGCAGGTGTTCTGACTTTATACACTGCACTCTTTGAAAGAGGTAGATAGCAAACCATCTCAAAAACCCTTCTGAGACACCAATACTCCTTACAAGAATGGAATGGTCTACCGTATCAAAAGCTTTGGCCAAATCAATAAAAATAGCAGCACAACATTGCTTAGAATCAAGGGAAATGGTGACATCATTGAGGACCTTTAAGGATCTCCCCCTTTAGAGAAAGGAGAACCTCCCCAGAGAGGAGAGACAATTTTAAAAGGTCAGAGATAGGCTTGGCGATGATAGGGGCAGCAACCTAAAAGAAGGAAGGGTCTAAACCATCTGACAAGTTTAAGGAGATCCTTTAGCACCTCGGACTCAGGTGCTACGTTGTAGCGGGGTAGGGGAAAAAGAGGATATTCAGGCTAGTCGCATTAGAAGGGGTGGGAGGTGAGGAAATTGAGGAAATGTTGGACGGGCAACGAGACATGGCTGAGTCAAATAGGAATCCTGACTTAATGAAGTGGTGATTAAAGAGCTCAACCATGTGCTTCTTGTCAGTAACAACCACATCATCAACTTTAAGGGACATGGGCAGCTGTGAGGAGGAGGGTTTATTCTCCAGGAGGAGGGTTTATTCTCCAGGAGGAGGATTTATTCTCCAGGAGGAGGGTTTATTCCCCAGGAGGAGGGTTTATTCTCCAGGAGGAGGGTTTATTCCCCAGGAGGGGGGTATATTCCCCAGGAGGAGGGTTTATTCCCCAGGAGGAGGGTTTATTCCCCAGGAGGAGGGTTTATTCCCCAGGAGGAGGGTTTATTCTCCAGGTATTTAATCGTTTCCCAGAACTTCTTGGGGTTAGACCCACAGAGAGACAACTGCTCCTTCAAGTAACTAACTTTGTCCAGTAACTAACTGCACTTATTTCTTATTTGCCTGAATGAGAGCCAGTCAGCCTGAGTATGCGTGTGCCGAGCCTTTGGCCAAATGCAATTCTTGATGTGGAGTAACTCTGCCAGATCACGGTCGAACCAGGGGCTGAACCTGTTTTTAATTCAAATTTTCTTTATGGGGCGTGTTTGTTAACAATACCACTGAAAATATTAAAAAAAGAAGGTCCAAGCGTCTTCGACAGAGGGGATGAAGCTGATTCTATACCAATTTACAGAATAGAATGGGAGGCCAACAGTCCGAGTAACCAATAGAGAGTCACAGTCCCGAGTGTGGCAACAAACATAGTCTGTCCCACGTTTTGGGTAAACGAGGAAGTTCATAGTCAACAAAGCATGCTGGACTCATGAGGCAAATAGCAAAATGCACAAGAAAATATATATAATGACTCGGGGCTAGCCGTTGTAAATTCAGAGTCACTCGCCCCAACAGTGCCTGTGTGCTGGAGGTGAGTGAAAGCTGGGGAGAGAGGGGGAGTGTGGTGGGGGTACCTGTACCAGACAGGGGGAGACAGGCCAGGGAGAGAGGGGGAGTGTGGTGGGGGTACCTGTACCAGACAGGGGTGACAGGCCAGTGAGAGAGGGGGAGTGTGGTGGGGGTACCTGTACCAGACAGGGGGAGACAGACCAGGGAGAGAGGGGGAGTGTGGTGGGGGTACCTGTACCAGACAGGGGGAGACAGGCCAGGGAGAGAGGGGGAGTGTGGTGGGGGTACCTGTACCAGACAGGGGGAGACAGGCCAGGGAGAGAGGGGGAGTGTGGTGGGGGTACCTGTACCAGACAGGGGGAGACAGGCCAGGGAGAGAGGGGGAGTGTGGTGGGGGTACCTGTACCAGACAGGGGGAGACAGGCCAGGGAGAGAGGGGGAGTGTGGTGGGGGTACCTGTACCAGACAGGGGGTGACAGGCCAGTGAGAGAGGGGGAGTGTGGTGGGGGTACCTGTACCAGACAGGGGGAGACAGGCCAGGAGAGAGGGGGAGTGTGGTGGGGGTACCTGTACCAGACAGGCCAGGGAGACAGGCCAGGGAGAGAGGGGGAGTGTGGTGGGGGTACCTGTACCAGACAGGGGGTGACAGGCCAGTGAGAGAGGGGGAGTGTGGTGGGGGTACCTGTACCAGACAGGGGGAGACAGACCAGGGAGAGAGGGGGAGTGTGGTGGGGGTACCTGTACCAGACAGGGGGAGACAGGCCAGGGAGAGAGGGGGAGTGTGGTGGGGGTACCTGTACCAGACAGGGGGAGACAGGCCAGGGAGAGAGGGGGAGTGTGGTGGGGGTACCTGTACCAGACAGGGGGAGACAGGCCAGGGAGAGAGGGGGAGTGTGGTGGGGGTACCTGTACCAGACAGGGGGAGACAGGCCAGGGAGAGAGGGGGAGTGTGGTGGGGGTACCTGTACCAGACAGGGGGTGACAGGCCAGTGAGAGAGGGGGAGTGTGGTGGGGGTACCTGTACCAGACAGGGGGAGACAGGCCAGGGAGAGAGGGGGAGTGTGGTGGGGGTACCTGTACCAGACAGGCCAGGGAGACAGGCCAGGGAGAGAGGGGGAGTGTGGTGGGGGTACCTGTACCAGAAAGGGGGAGACAGGCCAGGGAGAGAGGGGGAGTGTGGTGGGGGTACCTGTACCAGACAGGGGGAGACAGGCCAGGGAGAGAGGGGGAGTGTGGTGGGGGTACCTGTACCAGACAGGGGGAGACAGGCCAGGGAGAGAGGGGGAGCGTGGTGGGGGTACCTGTATCAGACAGGCCAGGGAGAGAGGGGGAGTGTGGTGGGAGTACCTGTACCAGACAGGGGGAGACAGACCAGGGAGAGAGGGGGAGTGTGGTGGGGGTACCTGTACCAGACAGGGGGAGTCAGGCCAGGAGAGAGGGGGGAGTGTGGTGGGGGTACCTGTACCAGACAGGGGGAGACAGACCAGGGAGAGAGGGGGAGTGTGGTGGGGGTACCTGTACCAGAAAGGGGGAGACAGGCCAGGGAGAGAGGGGGAGTGTGGTGGGGGTACCTGTACCAGACAGGGGGAGACAGACCAGGGAGAGAGGGGGAGTGTGGTGGGGGTACCTGTACCAGACAGGGGGAGACAGGCCAGGGAGAGAGGGGGATCGTGGTGGGGGTACCTGTACCAGACAGGGGGAGACAGACCAGGGAGAGAGGTGGGAGTGTGGTGGGGGTACCTGTACCAGACAGGGGGAGACAGGCCAGGGAGAGAGGGGGATGTGGTGGGGGTACCTGTATCAGACAGGCCAGGGGAGACAGGGGAGAGTGGGGTGTGGGGGGTACCTGTACCAGACAGGGGGAGACAGGCCAGGGAGAGAGGGGGAGTGTGGTGGGGGTACCTGTACCAAATAGGGGGAGACAGACCAGGGAGAGAGGGGGAGTGTGGTGGGGGTACCTGTACCAGACAGGGGGAGACAGGCCAGGGAGAGAGGGGGAGTGTGGTGGGGGTACCTGTACCAGACAGGGGGAGACAGGCCAGGGCAGATGGTAAACAGATCGCCAGGTGGGAAGCAGCAGTGCAGCAGGCAGTGTCACACCCAGAGAATTAGGTGTCACACCCACTGGGGAGAAGCTTTTATTTCTGGAGGCAGATTTCTTGTATAACATGCCAGTGGATGGTCTCTGAACAGTGGGAGAGGACTTGTGAGACTCCTGCCATTTGTTGAGCTCACAGACTTCGACGCCTTTCACTTCACACCGCAGTGCAAATTGAGGTTGTTGGTCAGTTTATTTTCTAGCAGCTTGGTACTTTGTAGCCTTGTTATTAAGCTTTATATAACACAATTCCCTAGAGATGATGGTGTTTTACTTCAAGCCTTTAGAAGTAGGTCCAGACTGAACTTGACTCACTAAGTGTTGTTGCGGATGGTGTTTCCAGGTTCCACTGTGTTTCTTCTGCAGGTTTTGGTTTGTTAGGAGTTTCCTCTTGATAATCCTTGGTACTAATTGTCCATTTAGGAAATGTTGTCCAAAATCAAGGTTTTAGGTATGGAATTGTGATTTGGATTGAAGGTTTTGATGTTGAGGTTAATAATGAACGGCCCCATACAGCAGGGACCAGGCCAGACAGGCTTATTTAAAAATATATTTTTTAATATATTTTTTATTTATTCACCTTACAGACAGGTTTTATAATGAGTGGCCCCATACAGCAGGGTCCAGGCCAGACAGGGTTTATAATGAATGGCCCCTTACAGCAGGGTCCAGGCCAGACAGGGTTTATAATGAATGGCCCCTTACAGCAGGTACCAGGCCAGACAGGGTTTATAATGAATGGCCCTTTACAGCAGGGTCCAGGCCAGACAGGGTTTATAATGAATGGCCCCTTACAGCAGGGTCCAGGCCAGACAGGGTTTATAATGAATGGCCCCTTACAGCAGGTACCAGGCCAGACAGGGTTTATAATGAATGGCCCTTTACAGCAGGGTCCAGGCCAGACAGGGTTTATAATGAATGGCCCCTTACAGCAAGGACCAGGCCAGACACGGTTTATAATGAATGGCCCTTTACAGCAGGGTCCAGGCCAGACAGGGTTTATAATGAATGGCCCTTTACAGCAGGTACCAGGCCAGACACGGTTTATAATGAATGGCTCTTTACAGCAGGGTCCAGGCCAGACAGGGTTTATAATGAATGGCCCCTTACAGCAGGGTCCAGGCCAGACAGGGTTTATAATGAATGGCCCTTTACAGCAGGGTCCAGGCCAGACAGGGTTTATAATGAATGGCCCTTTACAGCAGGGTCCAGGCCAGACAGGGTTTATAATGAATGGCCCCTTACAGCAAGGACCAGGCCAGACACGGTTTATAATGAATGGCCCTTTACAGCAGGGTCCAGGCCAGACAGGGTTTATAATGAATGGCCCTTTACAGCAGGTACCAGGCCAGACACGGTTTATAATGAATGGCCCTTTACAGCAGGGTCCAGGCCAGACAGGGTTTATAATGAATGGCCCTTTACAGCAGGTACCAGGCCAGACACAGTTTATAATGAATGGCCCTTTACAGCAAGGTCCAGGCCAGACAGGGTTTATAATGAATGGCCCCTTACAGCAGGGTCCAGGCCAGACAGGGTTTATAATGAATGGCCCTTTACAGCAGGGTCCAGGCCAGACAGGGTTTATAATGAATGGCCCTTTACAGCAGGTACCAGGCCAGACACGGTTTATAATGAATGGCCCTTTACAGCAGGTACCAGGCCAGACACGGTTTATAATGAATGGCCCCTTACAGCAGGTGCCAGGCCAGACAGGGTTTATAATGAATGGAACTATACAACAGGGTCCAGGCCAGACGTTATGGACCAGCTCTGTGTTTCTCAGGTCAAAGAGCTGGTGTGACAGGGCTCTAAGTCCGTTAGCTATTTGTACTCAGACAGTCTCCAGGGCTCTAAGTCCGTTAGCTATTTGTACTCAGACAGTCTCCAGGCTCTAAGTCTGTTAGCTATTTGTACTCAGACAGTCTCCAGGGGTCCTTTTGTTAATTATCTCAGAAGTCTGCTCTAAGTCTGTTAGCTATTTGTACTCAGACAGTCTCCAGGGCTCTAAGTCCTTTTGTTAATTATACTCAGACAGTCTCCAGGGCTCTAAGTCCGTTAGCTATTTGCACTCAGACAGTCTCCAGGGCTCTAAGTCCGTTAGCTATTTGCACTCAGACAGTCTCCAGGGCTCTAAGTCCGTTAGCTATTTGTACTCAGACAGTCTCCAGGGCTCTAAGTCCGTTAGCTATTTGTACTCAGACAGTCTCCAGGGCTCTAAGTCCGTTAGCTATTTGTACTCAGACAGTCCCCAGGGCTCTAAGTCCGTTAGCTATTTGTACTCAGACAGTCTCCAGGCTCTAAGTCCGTTAGCTATTTGTACTCAGACAGTCTCCAGGGCTCTAAGTCCGTTAGCTATTTGTACTCAGACAGTCTCCAGGGCTCTAAGTCCGTTAGCTATTTGTACTCAGACAGTCCCCAGGGCTCTAAGTCCGTTAGCTATTTGCACTCAGACAGTCTCCAGGGCTCTAAGTCCGTTAGCTATTTGTACTCAGACAGTCTCCAGGCTCTAAGTCCGTTATCTATTTGTACTCAGACAGTCTCCAGGCTCTAAGTCTGTTAGCTATTTGCACTCAGACAGTCTCCAGTCAGTTGTCAGTGTCTACAAAACGTTCTCTATCCTCTATCTTGTGTGTGTTCAGGTGGCCTCAATAAGTGCTTGTTTCCTTTGAAATGGGGTCTGTTTGAATAGACTAAAACAAACAGGTTAGTATTCGTTTTATAAAAATATTGCATTCTAGCTGCATCCTGGTGGTGAAGGGGACTAATTCTGTGGATAGAGAACAGAAGATATTAGGTTCTAATCTCATTGATGCCAGGCCACTATGTAAAAAAAAAAAAAAAAATGCCTCAGCAAATGAATATCCATGTGTTCTATCTGTGCTCTGTGTCCAAAACAGTTCAACTAAACTGGCAGTGTTGAGTCTTATTGCAACACTCAGAATTATTAATTAATGTTATTTCATTACATTCAAATAACCTATCATTTCTGTTCTCAGAACGTTAATAAAACCTCCCGGGAAAACTTTCAGGGAACCGTAGTAAAATTCTCTCAGAACCTCCCTGCAACCTAAAAATGTACATTTCCAGAACAGGGAAAAATGTTCACTTCCGTTCTCAGAACGTTTAAAAAACGTTATGTTTTTTCCGGTCAGGAAGCTTGTGGATTCGTTCCCAGAACCAATGGGAAAACAAAAACGTACGTTTCGCAACTTCCAAGGAACTAAATGTGCTAGCTGGGATCTGATCCATAACACGACAGGGGTATTATAACGCTTGACTAGGGCCTCATCACTCCTAACAATTACTAGGGCCCCATCATTCCCAACGGTTACTAGGGCCCCATCATTCCCAACGGATACTAGGGCCTCATTACTCCTAACAATTACTAGGGCCCCATCATCCCCAACGGTTACTAGGGCCCCATCATTCCCAACGGTTACTAGGGCCTCATTACTCCTAACAATTACTAGGGCCCCATCATCCCCAACGGTTACTAGGGCCCCATCATTCCCAACGGTTACTAGGGCCTCATTACTCCTAACAATTACTAGGGCCCCATCATCCCCAACGGTTATTAGGGCCCCATCATCCCCAACGGTTATTAGGGCCCCATCATTCCCAACGGTTATTAGGGCCCCATCATTCCCAATGGTTACTAGGGTCCCATCATTCCCAACGGTTACTAGGGCCCCATCACTCATGACCATTCACCTCCAGGGCCTTCTCAATGCCCAGGGTTACATTGTGTATAGACAGTCCAGTCACACAGACAGACGGGCAACATCACACGGATGGAGTCATGAGGCTCATTAAAACCATCAGTTAAAAGAATCAGCAGGGACACGGGGAGACACCACCACCTGTCCTGTCCTCCCGTGTTTTAACATGTTTAGCAGACACTTCCTCCAACATGATCTCATCTACTCACTGCGTTGATGACGTTTGTCTGAATTCAGACAATCCAAAACAGCCAAAGAGCTTTATCTAGCTTACAAGATGTATTGTGTAAAATGGGAACAAACGTAACACTGAACACTATTCCATGGGGGACTCTCGAGAAAACAGTGTTGCTGAGTGGACTAGGACATCCTGGTTAAATTAAGATGAACTAAACCGTGGGGCCCACGTCTTCATGATGTTGATGAATAGCCTACCTGGTTAAATAAAAGGTGAAATAAAATATATTTATTTAACCAGGTAGGCCAGTTGAGAACCAATTCTCATTTACAACTGCCACCTAGCCAAGATAAAGCAAAGTAGTGTGACAAAAAAACAACACAGAGTTACAGATAGGATGAACAAAAGTACAGTCAATAACACAATAGAAAAATCTATCAATCTAGCTATATACAGTGTGTGCAAACGGAGTGAGGAGGTAAGGCAATAAATAGGCCTTTTAGTAGCGAAGTAATTACAATTTAGCAAATTAACACTGAAGTGATAGATGTGCAGATGAAGATGTGCAAGTACAAATACTGATGTGCAAAAGAGCAGAAAAGTAAATAAAAACAATATGGGGATGAGGTAGGTAGTTGAGTGGGCTCCTTACAGATGGGCTATGTACAGCTGCAATGATTGGTAAGCTGCTCAGATAGCTGATGCTTAAAGTTAGTGAGGGAGATATAAGAAAAAATCTGAGATTTTTTGCAATTCGTTCCAGTCATTGGCAGCAGAGAACTGGAAGGAAAAGAGGCCAAGGTGGGTGTTGGCTTTGGGGAAGGGTGGGACTAATAGCAACAAGATAACTCATGTAAAATATACTGTGTCCGTAAAACATATATAGGTTCAGAACTTTTGTGAAACGGCACAGTTAAAAACATATGACAAATAGAAATCAAACTGGATGGACATCAGCAAGAGATGGGGGAGGTTGAGGGTAGAGGAAGGACATCAGAAAGAGATGGGGGAGGTTGAGGGTAGAGGAAGGACATCAGAAAGAGATGGGGGAGGTTGAGGGTAGAGGAAGGACATCAGAAAGAGATGGGGGAGGTTGAGGGTAGAGGAAGGACATCAGAAAGAGATGGGGGAGGTTGAGGGTAGAGGAAGGACATGATGGGGGAGGTTGAGGGTAGAGGAAGGACATCAGCAATAGATGGGGGAGGTTGAGGGTAGAGGAAGGACATCAGAAAGAGATGGGGGAGGTTGAGGGTAGAGGAAGGACATCAGAAAGAGATGGGGGAGGTTGAGGGTAGAGGAAGGACATCAGAAAGAGATGGGGGAGGTTGAGGGTAGAGGAAGGACATCAGAAATAGATGGGGGAGGTTGAGGGTAGAGGAAGGACATCAGAAAGAGATGGGGGAGGTTGAGGGTAGAGGAAGGACATCAGAAAGAGATGGGGGAGGTTGAGGGTAGAGGAAGGACATCAGAAAGAGATGGGGGAGGTTGAGGGTAGAGGAAGGACATCAGAAAGAGATGGGGGAGGTTGAGGGTAGAGGAAGGACATCAGAAAGAGATGGGGGAGGTTGAGGGTAGAGGAAGGACATCAGAAAGAGATGGGGAGGTTGAGGGTAGAGGAAGGACATCAGAAAGAGATGGGGAGGTTGAGGGTAGAGGAAGGACATCAGAAAGAGATGGGGGAGGTTGAGGGTAGAGGAAGGACATCAGAAAGAGATGGGGGAGGTTGAGGGTAGAGGAAGGACATCAGAAAGAGATGGGGGAGGTTGAGGGTAGAGGAAGGACATCAGAAAGAGATGGGGGAGGTTGAGGGTAGAGGAAGGACATCAGAAAGAGATGGGGAGGTTGAGGGTAGAGGAAGGACATCAGAAAGAGATGGGGGAGGTTGAGGGTAGAGGAAGGACATCGGCAATAGATGGGGGAGGTTGAGGGTAGAGGAAGGACATCAGAAAGAGATGGGGGAGGTTGAGGGTAGAGGAAGGACATCAGAAAGAGATGGGGGAGGTTGAGGGTAGAGGAAGGACATCAGCAATAGATGGGGGAGGTTGAGGGTAGAGGAAGGACATCAGAAAGAGATGGGGAGGTTGAGGGTAGAGGAAGGACATCAGAAAGAGATGGGGGAGGTTGAGGGTAGAGGAAGGACATCAGAAAGAGATGGGGGAGGTTGAGGGTAGAGGAAGGACATCAGAAAGAGATGGGGGAGGTTGAGGGTAGAGGAAGGACATCAGAAAGAGATGGGGGAGGTTGAGGGTAGAGGAAGGACATCAGAAAGAGATGGGGAGGTTGAGGGTAGAGGAAGGACATCAGAAAGAGATGGGGGAGGTTGAGGGTAGAGGAAGGACATCAGAAAGAGATGGGGAGGTTGAGGGTAGAGGAAGGACATCAGAAAGAGATGGGGAGGTTGAGGGTAGAGGAAGGACATCGGCAATAGATGGGGGAGGTTGAGGGTAGAGGAAGGACATCAGAAAGAGATGGGGGAGGTTGAGGGTAGAGGAAGGACATCAGAAAGAGATGGGGGAGGTTGAGGGTAAAGGAAGGACATCAGCAATAGATGGGGAGGTTGAGGGTAGAGGAAGGACATCAGCAATAGATGGGGAGGTTGAGGGTAGAGGAAGGACATCAGAAAGAGATGGGGAGGTTGAGGGTAGAGGAAGGACATCAGAAAGAGATGGGGGAGGTTGAGGGTAGAGGAAGGACATCAGAAAGAGATGGGGGAGGTTGAGGGTAGAGGAAGGACATCAGAAAGAGATGGGGGAGGTTGAGGGTAGAGGAAGGACATCAGAAAGAGATGGGGGAGGTTGAGGGTAGAGGAAGGACATCAGAAAGAGATGGGGAGGTTGAGGGTAGAGGAAGGACATCAGAAAGAGATGGGGAGGTTGAGGGTAGAGGAAGGACATCAGAAAGAGATGGGGGAGGTTGAGGGTAGAGGAAGGACATCAGAAAGAGATGGGGGAGGTTGAGGGTAGAGGAAGGACATCGGCAATAGATGGGGGAGGTTGAGGGTAGAGGAAGGACATCAGAAAGAGATGGGGGAGGTTGAGGGTAGAGGAAGGACATCAGAAAGAGATGGGGAGGTTGAGGGTAGAGGAAGGACATCAGCAATAGATGGGGAGGTTGAGGGTAGAGGAAGGACATCAGAAAGAGATGGGGGAGGTTGAGGGTAGAGGAAGGACATCAGAAAGAGATGGGGGAGGTTGAGGGTAGAGGAAGGACATCAGAAAGAGATGGGGGAGGTTGAGGGTAGAGGAAGGACATCAGAAAGAGATGGGGGAGGTTGAGGGTAGAGGAAGGACATCAGAAAGAGATGGGGGAGGTTGAGGGTAGAGGAAGGACATCAGCAATAGATGGGGGAGGTTGAGGGTAGAGGAAGGACATCAGAAAGAGATGGGGGAGGTTGAGGGTAGAGGAAGGACATCAGAAAGAGATGGGGGAGGTTGAGGGTAGAGGAAGAACATCAGCAATAGATGGGGAGGTTGAGGGTAGAGGAAGGACATCGGCAATAGATGGGGGAGGTTGAGGGTAGAGGAAGGACATCAGAAAGAGATGGGGAGGTTGAGGGTAGAGGAAGGACATCAGAAAGAGATGGGGAGGTTGAGGGTAGAGGAAGGACATCAGCAATAGATGGGGGAGGTTGAAGGTAGAGGAAGGACATCAGAAAGAGATGGGGAGGTTGAGGGTAGAGGAAGGACATCAGAAAGAGATGGGGGAGGTTGAGGGTAGAGGAAGGACATCAGAAAGAGATGGGGGAGGTTGAGGGTAGAGGAAGGACATCAGAAAGAGATGGGGGAGGTTGAGGGTAGAGGAAGGACATCAGAAAGAGATGGGGGAGGTTGAGGGTAGAGGAAGGACATCAGCAATAGATGGGGGAGGTTGAGGGTAGAGGAAGGACATCAGAAAGAGATGGGGGAGGTTGAGGGTAGAGGAAGGACATCAGAAAGAGATGGGGGAGGTTGAGGGTAGAGGAAGAACATCAGCAATAGATGGGGGAGGTTGAGGGTAGAGGAAGGACATCGGCAAGAGATGGGGGAGGTTGAGGGTAGAGGAAGGACATCAGCAATAGATGGGGGAGGTTGAGGGTAGAGGAAGGACATCAGAAAGAGATGGGGAGGTTGAGGGTAGAGGAAGGACATCAGAAAGAGATGGGGGAGGTTGAGGGTAGAGGAAGGACATCAGAAAGAGATGGGGGAGGTTGAGGGTAGAGGAAGGACATCGGCAATAGATGGGGAGGTTGAGGGTAGAGGAAGGACATCAGAAAGAGATGGGGAGGTTGAGGGTAGAGGAAGGACATCAGCAATAGATGGGGGAGGTTGAGGGTAGAGGAAGGACATCAGAAAGAGATGGGGAGGTTGAGGGTAGAGGAAGGACATCAGAAAGAGATGGGGAGGTTGAGGGTAGAGGAAGGACATCGGCAATAGATGGGGAGGTTGAGGGTAGAGGAAGGACATCAGAAAGAGATGGGGGAGGTTGAGGGTAGAGGAAGGACATCGGCAATAGATGGGGGAGGTTGAGGGTAGAGGAAGGACATCAGCAATAGATGGGGAGGTTGAGGGTAGAGGAAGGACATCAGAAAGAGATGGGGGAGGTTGAGGGTAGAGGAAGGACATCAGAAAGAGATGGGGGAGGTTGAGGGTAGAGGAAGGACATCGGCAATAGATGGGGGAGGTTGAGGGTAGAGGAAGGACATCAGAAAGAGATGGGGAGGTTGAGGGTAGAGGAAGGACATCAGAAAGAGATGGGGAGGTTGAGGGTAGAGGAAGGACATCAGAAAGAGATGGGGGAGGTTGAGGGTAGAGGAAGGACATCAGAAAGAGATGGGGGAGGTTGAGGGTAGAGGAAGGACATCAGAAAGAGATGGGGGAGGTTGAGGGTAGAGGAAGGACATCAGAAAGAGATGGGGGAGGTTGAGGGTAGAGGAAGGACATCAGAAAGAGATGGGGGAGGTTGAGGGTAGAGGAAGGACATCAGAAAGAGATGGGGAGGTTGAGGGTAGAGGAAGGACATCAGAAAGAGATGGGGGAGGTTGAGGGTAGAGGAAGGACATCAGAAAGAGATGGGGGAGGTTGAGGGTAGAGGAAGGACATCAGAAAGAGATGGGGGAGGTTGAGGGTAGAGGAAGGACATCAGAAAGAGATGGGGGAGGTTGAGGGTAGAGGAAGGACATCAGAAAGAGATGGGGGAGGTTGAGGGTAGAGGAAGGACATCAGAAAGAGATGGGGAGGTTGAGGGTAGAGGAAGGACATCAGAAAGAGATGGGGGAGGTTGAGGGTAGAGGAAGGACATCAGAAAGAGATGGGGGAGTTTGAGGGTAGAGGAAGGACATCAGAAAGAGATGGGGGAGGTTGAGGGTAGAGGAAGGACATCAGAAAGAGATGGGGGAGGTTGAGGGTAGAGGAAGGACATCAGAAAGAGATGGGGGAGTTTGAGGGTAGAGGAAGGACATCAGAAAGAGATGGGGGAGGTTGAGGGTAGAGGAAGGACATCAGAAAGAGATGGGGAGGTTGAGGGTAGAGGAAGGACATCAGAAAGAGATGGGGAGGTTGAGGGTAGAGGAAGGACATCAGAAAGAGATGGGGGAGGTTGAGGGTAGAGGAAGGACATCAGAAAGAGATGGGGGAGTTTGAGGGTAGAGGAAGGACATCAGAAAGAGATGGGGAGGTTGAGGGTAGAGGAAGGACATCAGAAAGAGATGGGGGAGGTTGAGGGTAGAGGAAGGACATCAGAAAGAGATGGGGGAGGTTGAGGGTAGAGGAAGGACATTAGAAAGAGATGGGGGAGGTTGAGGGTAGAGGAAGAACATCAGAAAGAGATGGGGGAGGTTGAGGGTAGAGGAAGGACATCAGAAAGAGATGGGGGAGGTTGAGGGTAGAGGAATGACATCAGAAAGAGATGGGGGAGGTTGAGGGTAGAGGAAGGACAGGAATAAAAATGAACAAAATATAACTATTATAAAATAGATTTTGTCCGTAAAATGTATATAGTATGTATAAGCTGGAAGTAGAAGCTTAAGTGTTGTTGTTCATTAGTTTACTCCAATTAGGGGAGGGGTGGTAGTGTTAATGGAAAATAATACAGGAACTAAATAATAAATACATTTTAAAAAAGAATAGACAACACCACAGCTGTACTTAGGAAGAAAAGAGCTACCATAGCAACCTATACAGGTGAGATGACTGAAGAGGTTATGCCAGGTTCTTCACTGTTGGCAGACTTTAGGGTTGTAGTATATTGATATGATTAGATTAACATACTAGCATCAGAACTAATCAATGACACCAAATGATGAAACCCTCAATAGATTTAGTTTATATTTTTTCCTCAGACTAGGATGATTTGAAATAGTGACAATACTGGTATCACACCGCAATAAACCAGGAGGTTCATCTCCATTTTGGTAATGCATCCCTTTCCAACACTAAGAGGTTAGCTCTGTGTTAGGCCTTTACGTCTTACAGATACTGTATACAAGCTAGTATCCTTGATCAGCCAATGTTTCCTACCCCAGTATTGTAGCTTTGTTGTAAAACGCACAATACCCGTCAATGACTTCCTGTTTGGCACATACAGTAATTTGGTTTACATTAAACTTCCTCTTCTCTTAGGTGTAACTTGTGTTGCAGTGTAACTCTACCCCAGGCTCACATAGGGGCAGAGACGTGGACATGTGGGTATTGTCTCTGAGACAAATCATTTTTTTGTTTCTACACTATAATGTCTTCCACACAGTTCCCCCTCCACCGATCTGAATGTAAACATTGAAACATTCTTGTGAATGCCATTGTCTGGTGATAGCTCAGTTGGTAGATTGGATATTGGGTTGGATATAATATGTCTGCAGTGGTGACCAGTAGAGATCCTGTTAGGTCCAGACAGGGATACTACTAAGCAGGATCAATGAGTCAGCCAGCTAATCTCCCTCATTTGTTCTTAGAAGTATATACTTTAAAACGGACATGGTCTAATTTACCCAACATCCAGAAACACATAAGTTTAGCTTTCTTAAATGAAACCGAAAAACAATAGATATTTCTGGATGTTCATCAAAGTCAGCTGGCTAAATAATTGATTCTTCTTTGTACAAAACCCTCAGGTCTGTTCTCTATGACCCTTCCAGAAACAATATTTACCCCTATCCCTTCTGTAGCTCAGTTGGATAGAGCATGGCGCTTGTAACGCCAGGGTAGTGGGTTCGATCCCGGGACCACCCATACGTAGAATGTATGCACACATGACTGTAAGTCGGTTGGATAAAAGCGTCTGCTAAATGGCATATATTATTATTATTATTATATACCTCCATATGTGCTTGAGTGCTGATAACGACTGACAAGAGTCATATTCATCAACACAGATACGTATATATGAGGGGTTGGATAGGGGTTGATATACAAGGGGTTGGATAGGGGTTGGATATATAAGGGGTTGGATAGGGGTTGATATATAAGGGGTTGGATAAATAAGGGGTTGGATAGGGGTTGATATATAAGGGGTTGGATAGGGGTTGGATAAATAAGGGGTTGGATAGGGGTTGATATATAAGGGGATGGATATATAAGGGGTTGGATAGGGGTTGGATAAATAAGGGGTTGGATATATGAGGGGTTGGATATATGAGGGGTTGGATATACAAGGGGTTGGATAGGGGTTGGATATACAAGGGATTGGATAGGGGTTGGATATACAAGGGGTTGGATAGGGGTTGATATATGAGGGGTTGGATATATGAGGGGTTGGATATACAAGGGGTTGGATAGGGGTTGGATATACAAGGGGTTGGATAGGGGTTGGATATATAAGGGGTTGGATAGGGGTTGGATATATAAGGGGTTGGATAAATGAGGGGTTGGATAGGGGTTGGATATACAAGGGGTTGGATAGGGGTTGGATATATAAGGGGTGAGATAGGGGTTGGATATATAAGGGGTTGGATATATGAGGGGTTGGATATATGAGGGGTTGGATATACAAGGGGTTGGATAGGGGTTGGATACACAAGGGGTTGGATAGGGGTTGGATACACAAGGGGTTGGATATATAAGGGGTTGGATAGGGGTTGGATATATAAGGGGTTGGATAGGGTTTATATATAAGGGGTTGGATAGGGGTTGATATATAAGGGGTTGATAGGGGTTGGATAAATAAGGGGTTGGATATATAAGGGGTTGGATAGGGGTTGATATATGAGGGGTTGGATAGGGGTTGGATAAATAAGGGGTTGGATAGGGGTTGGATATATAAGGGGTTGGATATATGAGGGGTTGGACATATGAGGGGTTGATATACAAGGGGTTGGATATATAAAGGGTTGTATATATAAGGGGTTGGATATATAAAGGGTTGGATATATAAGGGGTTGGATATATAAGGGGTTGGATATATAAGGGGTTGGATATATGAGGGGTTGGATATATAAGGAGTTGATATATAAGGGGTTGTATATACAAGGGGTTGGATAGGGGTTGGATATATAAAGGGTTGGATATATAAGGGGTTGGATATATGGGGGGTTGGATATATGAGGGGTTGGATATATAAGGGGTTGATATATAAGGGGTTGGATATACAAGGGGTTGGATATATGAGGGGTTGGATATACAAGGGGTTGGATATATAAGGGGTTGGATATACAAGGGGTTGGATATACAAGGGGTTGGATATACAAGGGGTTGGATATACAAGGGGTTGGATATATAAGGGGTTGGATATATAAGGGGTTGGATATATAAGGGGTTGAATATATGAGGGGTTGATATATAAGGGGTTGGATATATAAGGGGTTGGATATATACGGGGTTGGATATATACGGGGTTGGATATATAAGGGGTTGGATATATGAGGGGTTGGATATATAAAGGGTTGGATATATGAGGGGTTGGATATATAAAGGGTTGGATATATAAGGGGTTGGATATATAAAGGGTTGGATATACGAGGGGTTGAATATATGAGGGGTTGATATATAAGGGGTTGGATATATAAGGGGTTGGATATATAAGGGGTTGGATATATAAAGGGTTGGATATATAAAGGGTTGGATATATAAAGGGTTGGATATATAAGTGGTTGGATATATAAGTGGTTGGATATATAAAGGGTTGGATATATAAGGGGTTGGATATATAAAGGGTTGGATATATAAAGGGTTGGATATATAAGGGGTTGGATATATAAAGGGTTGGATATATAAAGGGTTGGATATATAAGGGGTTGGATATATAAAGGGTTGGATATATAAAGGGTTGGATATATAAAGGGTTGGATATATGATGTACAGAAGATAGAGTGGTAATGCACATATATAATGTTGTTTACATCAGAACTTCCCCTTATCTCAGCTGTACAGTAACTCTACTCCACACACACACACACACACACACACACACACACACACACACACACACACACACACACACACACACACACACACACACACACACACACACACACACACACACACACACACACACACACACACACACACACACACACACACACACACACGCGTTGTGCTGAGTAATATTTAACAATCTATATTCGATAAACCTGACCATCTGACTCCATTAAATACTATAGTAAATCCAGGTGCAGTCAGATATTATGTGTTTAGCTGACTAAGATGAAGGAATGGTCATGAGAAGAGAATATCAAAGCCATTATTATTATTACTAACTTTGTCCAAATGAATGTGTTCACGTATAGGCAGAAAGCTGAAGTTACAAGGCAATACTGGCATTTACAAAGCATACTTCTAGACATATACAGTACCAGTCAAAAGGTTTGGACACACTTACTCATTCAAGAGCTTTAAAAAAAAAAAAAAAAAAAAACTATTTTCCACATTGTAGAATAATAGTGAAGACATCAATACTATGAAATAACACATATGGAACCATGTAGTAACCAGAGTTTAGATTCTTCAAAGTAACCTCCCTTTGCCTTGATGACAGCTTTAAAGTAACCCCACCCCAGACACACACACACACACACACACACACACACACACACACACACACACACACACACACACACACACACACACACACACACACACACACACACACACACACACACACACACACAATGAATGTGTTCACATACAAGGAAGGTGTAAAGTAACCTGATCACCCAGGTCCAATCTCTACGGGCTGTTACAGTAACCTGATCACCCAGGTCCAATCACTACGGGCTGTTACAGTAACCTGATCACCCAGGTCCAATCACTACGGGCTGTTACAGTAACCTGATCACCCAGGTCCAATCACTACGGGCTGTTACAGTAACCTGATCACCCAGGTCCAATCACTACGGGCTGTTACAGTAACCTGATCACCCAGGTCCAATCTCTACAGGCTGTTACAGTAACCCGATCACCCAGGTCCAATCACTACGGGCTGTTACAGTAACCTGATCACCCAGGTCCAATCACTACGGGCTGTTACAGCATTTAAATCAGGTCCAATCTCTACGGGCTGTTACAGCATTTAAATCAGGTCCAATCTCTACGGGCTGTTACAGTAACCTGATCACCCAGGTCCAATCTCTACGGGCTGTTACAGCATTTAAATCAGGTCCAATCTCTACGGGCTGTTACAGCATTTAAATCAGGTCCAATCTCCACGGGCTGTTACAGCATTTAAATCAGGTCCAATCTCTACGGGCTGTTACAGCATTTAAATCAGGTCCAATCTCTACGGGCTGTTACAGCATTTAAATCAGGTCCAATCTCTACGGGCTGTTACAGCATTTAAATCAGGTCCAATCTCTACGGGCTGTTACAGCATTTAAATCAGGTCCAATCTCTACGGGCTGTTACAGCATTTAAATCAGGTCCAATCTCTACGGGCTGTTACAGCATTTAAATCAGGTCCAATCTCTACGGGCTGTTACAGCATTTAAATCAGGTCCAATCTCCACGGGCTGTTACAGTAACCTGATCACCCAGGTCCAATCTCTACGGGCTGTTAAAGCATTTAAATTAGGTCCAATCTCTACGGGCTGTTACAGCATTTAAATCAGGTCCAATCTCTACGGGCTGTTACAGCATTTAAATCAGGTCCAATCTCTACGGGCTGTTACAGCATTTAAATCAGGTCCAATCTCTACGGGCTGTTACAGCATTTAAATCAGGTCCAATCTCCACGGGCTGTTACAGTAACCTGATCACCCAGGTCCAATCTCTACGGGCTGTTAAAGCATTTAAATCAGGTCCAATCTCTACGGGCTGTTACAGCATTTAAATCAGGTCCAATCTCTACGGGCTGTTACAGCATTTAAATCAGGTCCAATCTCTACGGGCTGTTACAGCATTTAAATCAGGTCCAATCTCTACGGGCTGTTACAGCATTTAAATCAGGTCCAATCTCTACGGGCTGTTACAGCATTTAAATAAGGTCCAATCTCCACCGGCTGTTAAAGCATTTAAATCAGGTCCAATCTCCACGGGCTGTTACAGCATTTAAATGCTTGTGTCGGGGGATGAGACCAAATAAGACAGAATTCCTGAGAGGACAATAAAATCCCTTTGCCTATAACAATTTATTTAAAAAACATTGAGTTCAATAAGTACAAAGTGAAAGGCATAAACGGTAGTGGCATTAAATAAACTGGCTACGTGATACCTTAACATGGAACAGTAGCACCTCACAGCTAGCAATATTATCATCATGAACTCCACAACGTGGTTCTGAGTACACTAAGTATTCAGCTAGCAAAAAAAGCTAACATCCTCATGTCAATCTTAAAGTAACGTTGGACCCACGATGGATTTCAACAGCTCTCTTGTGTAATTGCTTTTGCTCTCACTCTCACACACGGCGCATGCGCAATCCCATAACCGCTTGCACACCTCATTTATGGATCTCTTAAAGGGACAGTGCCATCTAGTGCATATACATGAATACAGCTATGTGCTTTTTATCACCTGGCTACATTTACCACAGAGATCATACATCCATGTAGATGTCATAAAAAGGTTCTCCTCAGAGGACGAGTTTCAGGTCGATACCAGACGTGGCTGCTGTAGTATCATTCTAGCACACGTTCCAGTAGTCAGTCCTCTGGATACAGTAGAGAGAGAGAGATATACCTCAGAGGACGAGTTTCAGACAGATACCAGACGTGGCTGCTGTAGTATCATTCTAGCACACGTTCCAGTAGTCAGTCCTCTGGATACTGTAGAGAGAGAGATATACCTCAGAGGACGAGTTTCAGATAGGTATCAGACGTGGCTGCTGTAGTATCATTCTAGCACACGTTCCAGTAGTCAGTCCTCTGGATACTGTAGAGAGAGAGATATACCTCAGAGGACGAGTTTCAGATAGGTACCAGACGTGGCTGCTGTAGTATCATTCTAGCACACGTTCCAGTAGTCAGTCCTCTGGATACTGTAGAGAGAGAGATATACCTCAGAGGACGAGTTTCAGATAGATACCAGACGTGGCTGCTGTAGTATCATTCTAGCACACGTTCCAGTAGTCAGTCCTCTGGATACTGTAGAGAGAGAGAGAGATATACCTCAGAGGACGAGTTTCAGATAGATACCAGACGTGGCTGCTGTAGTATCATTCTAGCACACGTTCCAGTAGTCAGTCCTCTGGATACTGTAGAGAGAGAGGCGGGGAAGGGCGTACTGGCCCTTATTAAATCATTGTCTTTTGTGTCTTCCTTGTGCTCCTGGGCCATTCGTCAATGTGGCCGATGGTGACAGAGGGCACATACAGCGAGTTCCAAATGTATTGGGACAGTGGCACGTCTATTGTTGTTTTGACTCTGCACTCCAATACTTCTCCATTAATGTGGATGCTACCATGAATGAATGGTGAATAATGATGAGTGAGTCATGAATAATGATGAGTGAATCATGAATAATGATGAGTGAGTCATGAATAATGATGAGTGAGTCATGAATAATGATGAGTGAGTCATGAATAATGATGAGTGAGTCGTGAATAATGATGAGTGAATCATGAATAATGATGAGTGAGTAAGTAAAGAGGCGTAAATATCATAACCCCTCCCCATTACAGTAACAGGAGTGGTTAGCATTTTGTGTGTGTGTGTGTGTGTGTGTGTGTGTGTGTGTGTGTGTGTGTGTGTGTGTGTGTGTGTGTGTGTGTGTGTGTGTGTGTGTGTGTGTGTGTGTGTGTGTGTGTGTGTGTGTGTGTGTGTGTGTGTGTGTGGTGGGGGGATATAGCTGTAACTGTCATGTATTGTATTGTCATGTCTTGTCCCTGTGCTTTCTCTTCTCTTCGTTTCCCCCTGCTGGTCTTATTAGGTTTCTTTCTCTCTCTCTATTCCTCTCTCTCTCTATCGTTCCGTTCCTGCTCCCAGCTGTTCCTCATTCTCCTAACGACCTCGTTTACTCTTTCACACCTGTCCCCTATTTTGCCCTCTGATTAAGTCTCTATTTCTCTCTCTGTTTCTGCTTCTGTCCTTGTCGGATTCTTGTTTGCTGTTTGCTTTGCTTTTGTTCCGTCCAGTTGTATTCTGCCTCGTCATCAGATACTACGTGTGAGCAGGTGTCTCTATCCTCTACGGCCCGCGCCTACCCGAAGGGACCTGCAGTCTGTTGCCGCTAGCCCTGCAACTCTCCTCAACAACTAGAAGGGGGACTCTCCTGTTAAACTAGAGGATTTGTGTTTTCCCTGTTTGGACTTCCCCTGTATGATTGAGGATTTATGTTTTCCCTGTTTGGACATTAAAAGACTCTGTTTCCGTTATATCGCTTTTGGGTCCTCACTCACCTGCATAACAGAAGAATCCGACCAAGAATGGACCCAGCGATTTCGGATTCTCTCTACTCAGCCGTCGAGTTCCAGGGAGCGATGCTAGGCAGACACGAACAGGAATTGTCTGTTGCTCGACATGTCGTTGAGACCCTGGCCGCCCAAGTCTCCGGCCTCTCGGAGGATATTCACAATCTCCGCCTCGATCCACCGGTTACCTCCTGGGCTTCCGGGTCTCCGGAGCCCAGAATTAATAACCCACCGTGTTACTCTGGGGAGCCCACTGAATGTCGCTCGTTCCTTACCCAGTATGATATTGTGTTCTCTCTCCAGCCCAACACGTACTCCAGGGGTACTGCTCGTATCGCCTACGTCATATCTCTCCTTACTGGACGGGCTCGTGAGTGGGGCACGGCTATCTGGGAGGCAAGGGCTGAGTGTACTAACCAGTATCAGAACTTTAAGGAGGAGATGATACGGGTTTTTGATCGTTCTGTTTTTGGGAAAGAAGCTTCCTGGGCCCTGTCTTCCCTATGTCAAGGTAATCGATCCATAACGGATTACTCTATAGAGTTTCGCACTCTTGCTGCCTCCAGTGACTGGAACGAGCCGGCGTTGCTCGCTCGTTTTCTGGAGGGTCTCCACGCTGAGGTTAAGGATGAGATTCTCTCCCGGGAGGTTCCTTCCAGCGTGGATTCTTTGATTGAACTCGCCATTCGCATAGAACGACGGGTAGATCTTCGTCATCGAGCTCATGGAAGAGAGCTCGCGTTAACAGTGTCTCCCCTCTCCGCATCTCTACCATCTCCCCCCACTGGCTCAGGTGTTGAGCCCATGCAGCTGGGGGGTATTCGCATCTGGACTAAGGAGAGGGAACGGAGAATCACCAACCGCCTCTGTCTCTATTGCGGTTCCGCTGGTCATTTTGTCATTTCATGTCCAGTAAAAGGCCAGAGCTCATCAGTAAGCGGAGGGCTACTGGCGAGCGCTACTACTCTGGTCTCTCCGTCAAGTTCCTGTACTACCTTGTCGGTCCATCTACGCTGGACCGGTTCGGCAGCTTCCTGCAGTGCATTAATAGACTCTGGGGCGGAGGGCTGTTTTATGGACGAAGCCTGGGCTCGGGAACATGACATTCCTCAAGGTTCTGTTTTAGGACCACTATTGTTTTCACTATATATTTTACCTCTTGGGGATGTTATTCGAAAACATAATGTAAACTTTCACTGCTATGCGGATGACACACAGCTGTACATTTCAATGAAACATGGTGAAGCCCCAAAATTGCCCTCGCTAGAAGCATGTGTTTCAGACATAAGGAAGTGGATGGCTGCAAACTTTCTACTATTAAACTCGGACAAAACAGAGATGCTTGTTCTAGGTCCCAAGAAACAAAGAGATCTTCTGTTGAATCTGACAATTAATCTTAATGGTTGTACAGTCGTCTCAAATAAAACTGTGAAGGACCTCGGCGTTACTCTGGACCCTGATCTCTCTTTTGAAGAACATATCAAGACCATTTCGAGGACAGCTTTTTTCCATCTACGTAACATTGCAAAAATCAGAAACTTTCTGTCCAAAAATGATGCAGAAAAATTAATCCATGCTTTTGTCACTTCTAGGTTAGACTACTGCAATGCTCTATTTTCCGGCTACCCGGATAAAGCACTAAATAAACTTCAGTTAGTGCTAAATACGGCTGCTAGAATCCTGACTAGAACCAAAAAATTTGATCATATTACTCCAGTGCTAGCCTCTCTACACTGGCTTCCTGTCAAAGCAAGGGCTGATTCCAAGGTTTTACTGCTAACCTACAAAGCATTACATGGGCTTGCTCCTACCTACCTCTCTGATTTGGTCCTGCCGTACATACCTACACGTACGCTACGGTCACAAGACGCAGGCCTCCTAATTGTCCCTAGAATTTCTAAGCAAACAGCTGGAGGCAGGGCTTTCTCCTATAGAGCTCCATTTTTATGGAACGGTCTGCCTACCCATGTCAGAGACGCAAACTCGGTCTCAACCTTTAAGTCTTTACTGAAGACTCATCTCTTCAGTGGGTCATATGATTGAGTATAGTCTGGCCCAGGAGTGGGAAGGTGAACGGAAAGGCTCTGGAGCAACGAACCGCCCTTGCTGTCTCTGCCTGGCCGGTTCCCCTCTTTCCACTGGGATTCTCTGCCTCTAACCCTGTTACGGGGGCTGAGTCACTGGCTTGCTGGGGCTCTCTCGTGCCGTCCCTGGGGGGGTGCGTCACCTGGGTGGGTTGATTCACTGTTGTGGTTGGCCTGTCTGGGTTCCCCCCCCTTGGGTTGTACCGTGTCGGAGATCTTTGTGGGCTATACTCGGCCTTGTCTCAGGATGGTAAGTTGGTGGTTGAAGATTTCCCTCTAGTGGTGTGGGGGCTGTGCTTTGGCAAAGAGGGTGGGGTTATATCCTTCCTGTTTGGCCCTGTCCGGGGGTGTCCTCGGATGGGGCCACAGTGTCTCCTGACCCCTCCTGTCTCAGCCTCCAGTATTTATGCTGCAGTAGTTTATGTGTCGGGGCTAGGGTCAGTTTGTTTATCTGGAGTACTTCTCCTGTCCTATTCGGTGTCCTGTGTGAATCTAAGTGTGCGTTCTCTAATTCTCTCCTTCTCTCTTTCTTTCTCTCTCTCGGAGGACCTGAGCCCTAGGACCATGCCCCAGGACTACCTGACATGATGACTCCTTGCTGTCCCCAGTCCACCTGGCCATGCTGCTGCTCCAGTTTCAACTGGCCTGGGCCCTAGGACCATGTCCCAGGACTACCTGACATGAGGACTCCTTGCTGTCCCCAGTCCACCTGGCCATGCTCCTGCTCCAGTTTCAACTGTTCTGCCTTACTATTATTCAACCATGCTGGTCATTTATGAACATTTGAACATCTTGGCCACGTTCTGTTATAATCTCCACCCGGCACAGCCAGAAGAGGACTGGCCACCCCACATATGCTCTCTCTAATTCTCTCTTTCTTTCTCTCTCGGAGGACCTGAGCCCTAGGACCGTGCCCCAGGACTACCTGACATGATGGCTCCTTGCTGTCCCCAGTCCACCTGACTGTGCTGCTGCTCCAGTTTCAACTGTTCTGCCTTATTATTATTTGACCATGCTGGTCATTTATGAACATTTGAACATCTTGGTCATGTTCTGTTATAATCTCTACCCGGCACAGCCAGAAGAGGACTGGCCACCCCACATAGCCCGGTTCCTCTCTAGGTTTCTTCCTAGGTTTTGGCCTTTCTAGGGAGTTTTTCCTAGCCACCGTGCTTTTACACCTGCATTGTTTGCTGTTTGGGGTTTTAGGCTGGGTTTCTGTACAGCACTTTGAGATATCAGCTGATGTACGAAGGGCTATATAAATAAATTTGATTTGATTTGATCCTCTCAGGCAGTTAGGGGGAGCCCACGGCTATGTTCGCCTTGGATGGTAGTCCTCTCCCCAGGATTCAGCGTGAAACGCTACCTTTAACCCTCACTGTCTCTGGTAATCATAGTGAAACCATTTCTTTTTTTATTTTTTTGTTCACCTTTTACACCTGTTGTTTTGGGCCATCCCTGGCTAGTGTGTCATAATCCTTCTATTAATTGGTCTAGTAATTCTATCCTCTCCTGGAACGTCTCTTGTCATGTTAAGTGTTTAGTGTCTGCTATTCCTCCTGTTTCTTCTGCCCCCTCTTCACAGGAGGAGCCTGGTGATTTGACAGGGGTGCCGGAGGAATATCATGATCTGTGCACGGTCTTCAGTCGGTCCAGGGCCACATCCCTTCCTCCTCACCGGTCGTATGATTGTTGTATTGATCTCCTTCCGGGTACTACTCCCCCACTGGGTAGACTAGACTCTCTGTCGGCTACCGAACGTAAGGCTCTCGAAGATTATTTGTCTGTAGCTCTCGACACCGGTACCGTGGTCCCTTCCTCCTCTCCCGCCGAAGCGGGGTTCTTTTTTTGTTAAGGAAGAGGACGGGACCCTGCGCCCTGCGTGGATTATCGAGGGCTGAATGACATAACGGTTAAGAATCGTTATCCGCTTCCCCTTATGTCTTCAGTTTTCGAGATTCTGCAGGGAGCCAGGTTCTTTACTAAGTTGGACCTTCGTAACGCTTACCATCTCGTGCGCATCAGGGAGGGGGGACGAGTGGAAAACGGCGTTTAACACTCCGTTAGGGCATTTTGAATACCGGGTTCTGCCGTTCGGTCTCGCTAATGCTCCAGCTGTCTTTCAGGCATTAGTGAATGATGTACTGAGTGACATGCTGAACATCTTTGTTTTTGTTTACCTTGACGAGATCCTGATTTTTTCACCGTCACTCCAGATTCATGTTCAGCACGTTCGACGTGTCCTCCAGCGCCTTTTAGAGAATTGTCTTTATGTGAAGGCTGAGAAGTGCACTTTTCATGTCTCCTCCGTCACTTTTCTCGGTTCTGTTATTTCCGCTGAAGGCATTCAGATGGATCCCGCTAGGGTCCATGCTGTCAGCGATTGGCCCGTCCCTAAGTCACGTGTCGAACTGCAGCGCTTTCTCGGTTTCGCGAATTTCTATCGGCGTTTCATTCGTAATTTCGGTCGAGTGGCAGCTCCTCTCACAGCCCTTACTTCTGTCAAGACATGCTTTAAGTGGTCCGTTTCCGCCCAGGGAGCTTTTGATCTCCTCAAGAAGCGTTTTACATCCGCTCCTATCCTTGTTACACCTGACGTCACTAAACAGTTCATTGTCGAGGTAGACGCGTCAGAGGTGGGCGTGGGAGCGATTCTGTCCCAGCGCTCCCATTCTGACGATAAGGTCCACCCTTGCGCGTATTTTTCTCATCGCCTGTCGCCGTCGGAACGTAACTATGATGTGGCTAACCGCGAACTGCTCGCCATCCGCTTAGCCCTAGGCGAATGGCGACAGTGGTTGGAGGGGGCGACCGTTCCTTTTGTCGTTTGGACTGACCATAAGAACCTTGAGTACATCCGTTCTGCCAAACGACTTAATGCGCGTCAGGCTCGTTGGGCGCTGTATTTCGCTCATTTCGAGTTCGTTATTTCTTATCGTCCGGGCTCAAGGAATACCAAGCCTGATGCTTTATCCCGTCTCTTCAGTTCTTCAGTAGCCTCCACCGAACCCGAAGGGAGATTCCCTGAGGGGCGTGTTGTCGGGTTGACTGTCTGGGGAATTGAGAGACAGGTTAAGCAAGCACTCACTCACACTCCTTCTCCGCGCGCTTGTCCTAGGAACCTTCTTTTCATTCCCGTTCCTACTCGTCTGGCCGTTCTTCAGTGGGCTCACTCTGCCAAGTCAGCCGGCCACCTCGGCGTTCGGGGTACGCTTGCTTCTTTTCGCCAGCGTTTTTGGTGGCCCACTCAGGAGCGTGATACGCGTCGTTTCGTGGCTGCTTGTTCGGACTGCGCGCAGACTAAGTCCGGTAACTCTCTTCCTGCTTCTGCTCCTGGCCTTGCTGTGTCTAAGTCTGTCCCCAGACACCGCATCTCTCCTGGTCCTGCTCCTGGCCTTGCTGTGTCTCAGTCTGTCCCCAGCCACCGCATCTCTCCTGCCCTTGCTGTGTCTCAGTCTGTCCCCTGCCACCGCATCTTTCCTGCCCTTGCTGTGTCTCAGTCTGTCCCCAGCCACCGCATCTCCCCTAGTTCTGCTCCTGCACTTGCTGTGTCTCAGTCTGTCCACAGCCACCGCCTCTCTCCTGTTCCTGGTCTTAGCCTTGCTGTGTCTCAGTCTGTCCCTAGTTGTTACTCTCCTGGCCTGTTTGGTCCTGATTGCTCAAACTCTTACAGTTCTCTACCCGTGTCTCGTTTTTATAATAGTAATTGCACTAGATTCCCTCTTCATCGTTTCCCGTTACGGTCCTGAGGAGGGGAGTTGGGTTCCATCTCGGGACGTGCTGGACCGTTCGCTGATCGATGATTTCCTCCGTTGCCACCAGGTTTCCTCCTCGAGTGCGCC
>NW_025745314.1:606900-699523 GCF_021184085.1 Oncorhynchus gorbuscha
ATCCCTCCCTCCCTCCCTCCCTGTGGACCATCCCCCCCCCCAGCCTCCCTCCCTGTGGACCATCTCCCCCCAGCCTCCCTCCCTCCCTGTAGACCATCTCCCCCAGCCTCCCTCTCTCCCTGTGGACCATCTCCCCCCAGCCTCCCTCCCTCCCTGTGGGCCATCTCCCCCAGCCTGCCTCCCTCCCTGTGGACCATCTCCCCCCAGCCTGCCTCCCTCCCTGTGGGCCATCCCCCCCCAGCCTCCCTCCCTCCCTGTGGACCATCTCCCCCAGCCTCCCTCCCTCCATGTGGACCATCTCCCCCAACCTCCCTCCCTCCCTGTGGACCATCTCACCCCCAGCCTGCCTCCCTGCCTTTGCCTGCCACCCCGTCTTCATCACGTCCTCAACCCAGATCCAGCAATATGGTTTCTATCACTAATAAAGCAGCAGCAGCAGGGGGTCGAGCTGTGACTGTACCAGATGTAGAGCCTTCAAACAAGCACTGCTTTCCTAGGTCTCTAAATGGCGGACCCCTAACAGAGACAGTTGAAGCCTTAGCTCCTCAGGGTGCGCCCGGTGGCTGGGAATGATTAGCTGTGTTTAGATTCAATTTTTACGATATACCTTTTTGTTACCCTCTGGGAAAAATAACTGAAACAAGAACATAGAGAAATCTGTTAGGTATTATCAGTACAGATCTATCTGTATGTCATGACATCTATTAACACTATTACTGACCGTGTCTAGTTACTCATGAATAGGCTACTGTAGATTTGAATCTTTGTAATGTAGTTTGTGTCTTATAAAAGACGTGTCACTGTTGGCAATCTTTGTTCCTACCCCTCTGGAGAGCTAGCTAGCATGTTCTGTCTTCCTACCCCTGTGGAGAGCTAGCTAGCCTGTTCTGTCTTCCTACCCCTGTGGAGAGATAGATAACCTGTTCTGTGTTCCTACCCCCATGGAGAGCTAGCTAGCCTGTTCTGTCTTCCTACCCCGTGGAGAGCTAGCTAGCATGCTCTGTGTTCCTACTCCCCTGTGGAGAGCTAGCTAGCCTGTTCTGTCTTCCTACCCCGGTTAGCTAGCCTCTTCTGTGTTCCTACCCCTGTTGGAGAGCTAGCTAGCCTGTTCTGTGTTCCTACCCCTGTTGGAGAGCTAGCTAGCCTGTTCTGTGGTCCTACCCCTGTTGGAGAGCTAGCTAGCCTGTTCTGTGGTCCTAACCCTGTTGGAGAGCTAGCTAGCCTGTTCTTGTGTAGGGTCTCGGTTGTTTTCAGTGATTGAAGAGGATTAGCAGGTTTGATTGAACCTTCCACATGCCCCTGGCTCTTACCTTGAGGATGGTAAAGGACATCAAGCCATTTTCACATCCATAGAAGTTGCCAAGGTGATTAAGTGAAGTTCATCTAAATGAACATCCTCTGTCCAACAGAATCCTCTCTGGGGCATTCATAAACACTGCCAAAGTCCACAACTACGTAATACACATTTCCTAGAAAATATTCTCACCATATTTCATATAATACTCACACTGCTTGAGCTCTGAATGCCAATCAGGTAGATGTAATTGAGTGTGTGCTTGTGTGTCTGCGTTTGTGTCAACGTGTGTGTTAACGGATGTGCTCAGATGTTTGTTTCCCAAAGATTTCTTGAGGGCAAATGTGTTCCTTCTCACGCGCCAACTACCTCAGTCTGGTGACATATTTACATTCAGCTCTGTTAGCAGACGTGAAATGTGTACCAACAGTGTGATACCACCATCAGCAAGCAGTGTGATGCAAAGCAACAGCTGTGTGGTCTAACTTGTTTACAGACGCAGTCCAAGGGTGTGTCCCAAATGACAACCTAAATCCCTGTACAGTGCATTCAGAAAGTATTCATACCCCTTCCCCCACATTTTACTACGTTTTTATTTTACCTTTATTTAACCAGGCAAGTCAGTTAAGAACAAATTCTTATTTTCAATGACGGCCTAGGAACAGTGGGTTAACTGCCTTGTTCAGGGGCAGAACGACAGATTTATACCTTGTCAGCTCGGGATTTGAACTTGCAACCTTCCAGTTACTAGTCCAACGCTCTAACCACTAGGCTACCCTGCCGCATTACAGCCTTACTCTAAAATGGACACTACCCCATAATGACAAAGCAAAACAGGGTTTTAGATGTTTTTTATTTACATGTTTATTCAGACCTTTTGCTGTTAGACACAAAATTGAGCTCAGGTGCATCCTGTTTCCATTGGTCATCCTTCAGATGTTTCTACAACTTGGAGTCCAACTGTGGTCAAATTCAATTGATATGGTCAGCTGCCAAGCAGTTGCCATACCAGGTGGTGATGTAACCGCTCAGGATGCTCTCAATGGTGGAGCTGTGTAAACTTTTGAGGATCTGGGGACCCATGCCAAATCTTTTCAGTCTCCTGAGGGGGAAAAGGTTTTGTCATGCCCTCTTCACGACTGTCTTAGCGTGTTTGGACCATGATAGTTCGTTGGTGATGTGGATACCAAGGAATTTTAAACTCTCGACCTGCTCCACTACAGTCGCGTTAATGTTAATGTTTAGTCCCAGGGTCCTTAGCTTTGTGATGAGCTTTTGTGGGCACTATGGTGTTCAACGCTGAGCTGTAGTCAATGAGCAGCATTCTCACATAGGTGTTACTTTTGTTCAGGTGGGAAAGGACAGTGTGGAGTGCGATTGAGATTCCGTCATCTGTGGATCTGTTGGGGTGGTATGCGAATTGGAGTGGGTCTAGGGTATCCAAGAGGATGCTGTTGATGTGAGCCATGACCAGCCTTTCAAACCACTTCATGGCTACCAACTTGAGTGCTACGGGGCGGTAATCATTTAGGCAGGTTACCTTCGCTTCCTTGGGCACAGGGACTATAGTGGTCTGCTTGAAACATGTAGGTATTACAGACTCGGTCAGGGAGAGGTTGAAAATGTAATTGAAGACACTTGGTAATCCATCTGGCCGCACAGCTTTGTGAATGTTGACCTGTCTTTCTCACATCGGCTACAGATAGCCTTAGCACACAGTCATCCAGAACAGCTGGTGCTCTCATGCGTGCTTCAGTGTTGCTTGCCTCGAAGCAAACATAAAAGGCATTTAGCTCATCTGGTAGGCTTGCGTCACTGGGCAGCTCGCATCTGGGTTTCCCTTTGTAGTCCATAATAGTTTTCAAGCCCTGCCACATCCGACGAGTGTCAAAGCCGGTGTAGTAGGATTCAATCTTAATCCTGTATTGACACTTTGCTTGTTTGATGGTTCGTCTGAGGGCATAGCAGGATTAGTGTCCCACTCCTTGAAAGCGGCAGCTCTAGCCTTTAGCTTGATGCGGATGTTGTTTATTCATGGCTTCTGGTTGGGATATGTACGTACGGTCGCTGTGGGGATGACGTCGTCGATGCACTTATTGATAAAGCCGATGACTGAGGTGGTATACTCCTCAATGTCATTGGATGAATTGCGGAACATATTTCAGTCTGTGCTAGCAAAACAGACCTGTTGCGTAGCATCCACATCATCTGACAACTTCCGAGTCACTGGTACTTCCTGCTTTAGTTTTTGCTTGTAAGCAGGAATCAGGAGGATAGAACTATGGTCAGATTTGCCAAATGGAGGGTGGGGAGAGCTTCTTTTTTCCCCCTTTGGTTGCACATGTGACATGATGGTAAAAAGTTGGTAAAACTGATTTAAGTTTGCCTACCACTAGGAGCGCCGCTTCTGGATGAGCATTTTCTTGTTTGTTCTCGTCGGTCTCGTTAAAGAAAAAAGCTTCTTCCAGTTCGAGATGAGTAATCGCGGTTCTGATGTCCAAAAGTTATTTTTGGTCATAAGAGATGGTAGCAGCAACATTATGTACAAAATAAGTTTACAAATAAATTACCAACAACTCCAAAAATCTAACAAAATAGCACAGTTGGTTAGAAGCATGTAAAACATCAGTCATCCTCTTCGGCGCCATTTTAATAATCTCATATGAATATGCTGTATTCTAGATTATTCTACTGTATCTTAGTCCATGCCGCTCTGACATCGCTCGTCCATATATATATATATACTCTTAAACCCATTCCTTACTTAGATTTGTGTGTACTGGGTATATGTTGTGAAATTGTCAGATATTACTTGTTAGATATTACTGCACTGTCAGAGCTAGAAGCACAAGCATTTCGCTACACCCGCAATAACATCTGCTAAACACGTGTAGGTGACCAATCATATTTGATTAGATTTGACATTCTGTTAAAGGTCCCCAATGTAATGTTGTTCGTCTGCTGTTTGAAGAGAGTCAGACCAAATGCAGCGTGTAGGTTACTCATGACTTTTAATGAAGAAAATAGCGGTACATGAAATAACTGAAAATACAAAAACAACAAACGAGTGAAACTAATTACAGCCTATCTGGTGACTAACACAGACAGGTACAATCACCCACGAAATACAACGCGCACTCAAGCTACCTAAATACGGTTCCCAATCCGAGACAACTAGAATCAGCTGACTCCAATTAGGAATCGCCTCAGGCAGCCAAGCCTAACTAGACACACCCCTAATAATACACACTCCCAATTAATACAAACCCTAATACGAAATACAACATATAAACCCATGTCACACCCTGGCCTACCCAAACATATAACAAAAACACAAGATACAATGACCAAGGCGTGACACCCAAAGCACACACATCCTGGGTTGCTCGGTCTTTTCAGTTCGCTGAAACCAGCGACTGGAACAAGCTGCAACAAACACTCAAACTGTACAGTTTTATCTCAATCTCTTCATTCAAAGACTCAATCATGGACTCTTACTGACAGTTGTGGCTGCTTTGTGTGATGTATTGTTTTCTCTACCTTCTTGCCCTTTGTGCTGTTGTCTGTGCCCAATAATGTTTGTACCATGTTTTGTGCTGCTGCCATGTTGTGCTGCTGCCATGTTGTGTTGCTACCATGCTGTGTTGTTGTCTTAGGTCTCTCTTTATGTAGTGTTTTGTTGTCTCTTTTGTCGTGATGTGTTTTTTGTCCTATATTTTTATATAATTTTTAAAATGTTTAATTCCATCCCCGCAGGAGGCCTTTTGCCTTTTGGTAGGTGGTCATTGTAATTCTTAACTGCCTAGTTAAATAAAGGTTAAATAAAAATTTAAATAATAACATCTCTCAAAACCACTTCAATCATCGTAGCATATAGCCTGTAACAAACGTCTAATGCACTTTAGTATGGTCAGTGTGTAAACATTGCCTTGGGGTTGAGGGAGCAGCCTGCTTGCTGTTGCTGTCGCTGTTGTTTCAATGTAAAGTCTCGATCACACAGACAGCTTCATTTGCATTTTGGTACACCAGAAGTACATTCATTTCCAATGAAAAGCTGAGTTTTTCCTGCAGCATTGCGTTGCCCGAGGCAGTTGCAGTTCGTTCTGTGTGATACACATGTTGGACTTATTGAACTTAATCAAACTTATGCATCAAACTGTATGTGTAGTCGGCTTGACAGAAACGGTAGCAGAAAGGTGAATGTTGAACTTTTGTTACACACATATCCAGATGATGCTGCGTAACATTTTGCGCAATAACGCTGTCGGTGTGACCGGGGCGTAAGGAGGTTTAATACCAATACTCTGAGGTAGAACACATGTTGTTTGAGGTTTAATACCAATATTCTGAGGTAGAACACATGCTGCTTGAGGTTTAATATCAATACTCTGAGGTAGAACACATGCTGCTTTGATCTTAGAGGTTTTATACTTATACTCTGAGGTAGAACAAATGCTGCTTGAGGTTTAATTACCAATACTCTGAGGTAGAACACATGCTGCTTGAGGTTTAATACCAATACTCTGAGGTAGAACACATGCTGCTTGAGGTTTAATACCAATACTCTGAGGTAGAACACATGCTGCTTGAGGTTTAATACCAATACTCTGAGGTAGAACACATGCTGCTTGAGGTTTAATACCAATACTCTGAGATAGAACACATGCTGCTTGAGGTTTAATACCAATACTCTGAGGTAGAACACATGCTGCTTGAGGTTTAATACCAATACTCTGAGGTAGAACACATGCAGCTTGAGGTTTAATACCAATACTCTGAGGTAAAACACATGCTGCTTGAGGTTTAATACCAATACTCTGAGGTAGAACACATGCTGCTTGAGGTTTAATACCAATACTCTGAGGTAGAACACATGCTGCTTGAGGTTTAATACCAATACTCTGAGGTAGAACACATGCTGCTTGAGGTTTAATACCAATACTCTGAGATAGAACACATGCTGCTTGAGGTTTAATACCAATACTCTGAGGTAGAACACATGAAACGAAATGTATGAAATGTAAATATTGCATCATTCGTCTCCCAAAGTGAAAAATACATACTTGGAAATGCAGGTACAAAAAACATACAATTCCCCCAAGAAACATAACAGTTATTATCTCATATATAGCCAGAGTTAGTTGACAAGCTTCTCTCTTACCTCCTATACAGCCAGAGTTAGTTTACCTGCTTCTCTCTTACCTCGTATATAGCCAGTTATAGAGCTAGTTCAACTGGGAGAAGCTGGTAAACTAGTCACAATGCTTGTGGCATGTCATTGTCTGTGTCCCAAAATGCACCTTGTTCCCCATATAGGGCACTGGTCAACATAGTGCACTATATAGGAAACAGTGTGCCATTTGGGACCCACATGGTCTATATAGCCGGGTTTTAACTCAGTGAAGCAGTGAAAAACTGCTGCCAATGTGGAATTGATTATACTTAAAAGCGAACAGGATATTTTCTGAAGAAAGAAAAGGGGCCTGTGTCATGTGTCATGTTAATTGTCATCTGCTTTCACATAATGGTACAAAAAACTCTTTAACTCTGAACAATACGAGCAGAGCGTCCTAGTAAACCTGAAGTCATTACTCAAAACATATGCCTGGGAATATAACAGAGACTGCATCCTCAATAGCACCTTATTCACTTTATAGTGCACTACTTTTGACCAGTGCACTACTTTTGAGCACTTTATAGGGGATAGGGTGCACTATAAAGGGAACATGGTGCACTGTATAGGGAATAGTGTGCCACCTGGGACATTCTGTGCTCAGAGACTGCAACATTCTGGACAGTACAACATTCTGGGGAACACAACATTCTGGAGAGCACAACATTCTGGAGAGCACAACATTCTGTGGAGAACAACATTCTGGGGAGCACAACATTCCGTGGAGCACAACATTCTGTGGAGAACAATATTCTGTGGAGCACAACATTCTGTGGAGAACAACATTCTGTGGAGCACAACATTCTGGGGAGCACAACATTCTGGAGAGCACAACATTCTGGAGAGCACAACATTCTGTGGAGAACAACATTCTGGACAGTACAACATTCTGGACAGTACAACATTCTGTGGAGAACAACATTCTGTGGAGCACAACATTCTGTGGAGAACAACATTCTGTGGAGCACAACATTCTGGGGAGCACAACATTCCGGGGAGCACAACATTCTGGGGAGCACAACATTCTGTGGAGAACAACATTCTGTGGAGAACAACATTCTGTGGAGAACAACATTCTGTGGAGTTTCAGACCTGTGTTCAAATAATATTTAAAGTCATTTAAAATGGTTTATCTGTGCTTGCCTGGTGCAAAGGACCCATTAGAACAGTCCCACAATTGCAAACTCCTCCCATCTGGCACTCCATATGGTCTAAATCAAAAGCATAAAGTAGGTGAGAGATTTCAAACAGTGTACTCTTACCAAAAGGGCTCCAAAAGTGTTCTTCGGCTGTACTGAGTTCAAGTACACTCAAGTACACTCAAGTACACTCTCAGAAAAAAAGGTGCTATTGAGAACCTATTAAAGTTTTTCGGCTGTCCCCATTGGAGAACCCTTTGGTTACAGGTAGAACCCTTTTGGGTTCCATGTAGAACCTTTTGTGGAAAGAGTTCTACCTGGAACCAAAAAGGGTTCTTCAAAGGGTTCTCCTATGGGGATTGTACTTGAACTCAGGTCTGGCATGCAGTGAAGTATTGGAAACTGAGGGAGATATAATATAGTAAATGAATGGATGTCAGTTGGCAGAGACTTGGAGAAAAGCCTTTGAGGATTTTTCCTCTCTCTAGAAATATATTTAGCTTGTTCTGTTATTCACACAGCCCCTCGGCTCTGCAACAATACAATGCCCCATTGTCAAAACCAGTCAGGTTCAGGCACTGTACCGTACACAATGCCTGGTAGAAATGGTCTTGTCAATATTTAGCATATGATTGATCTCTTTCCCAAAAGCATTATGCAGGAATTCATGTAAAGTACCGTTTTAAATTGTCACATGCTTTGTAAACAACAGGTGTAGACTAGCAGTGAAATGCTGACTGGCGGGCCTTTCCCAATAATACAGAGAGAACAATAGAAATGGTAGAAGAAGAAGAATACAAGGAATAAATGCACAATGAGTAACAATAACTTGGCTATATACACGGGGCACCAGTACTGAGTCGATGTGCAGGAGTACGAGATAATTGAGGTAGATATGTACTGCGCATACTGTGTAGGTAGGGATAAAATAACTAGTCAACAGAAAATATAATAAAGTGTATGTGATGAGTCAAAACAGTCAGTGAAGATAGTCCGGGGGAGCTATTGGTTAACTATTTAACTCACTATTTAGCAGTCTTATGGCTTGGGGGAAGAAGCAGTCTATGACATGGGGGGGGGGGCTGGAGTCTTTGACAATTTTTTCAGGGCCTTCCTCTGACACCACCTGGTATAGAAGTCCTGGATGGCAGAGAGTGGTCGACCTTGTGGTCAGATGCGAAACAGTTGCCATACCAAGCGGTGATGAAGCCAGTCAATATGCTCTCAATGGTGCAGCTTAGAGAGGATCTGAGGGCGTAGATGTTCCTGTTGTCCAGGTGGGAGAGGGCAGTGTGGAGTGCAATAGAGATTGTGTCATTTGTGGATCTGTTGGGATAGTATGTGAATCTGTCCCAACGTCTGGCCCCGCGGCCTTGTGAATGTTAACCACGTCTTTCTCACATCAGCTACGGAGAGCGAGATCACACAGTTGTCTGGAACAGTTAGTGCTCTCATGCACGGTTCAGTGTTGCTTGCCTCAAAGTGAGCATAGAAGGAATTTAGCTCGTCTGGTAGGCTCACGTCACTGGTCAGCTCGTGGCTGGATTTCCATTTGTAATCCATGATAGTTTGCCACATCCGATGAGCATCAGAGCCAGCGTAGTAAGATTTGATATTAGTCCTGTATTTATGTTTTGATTGTTTGATGACTCGTCTGAGGTCGTAGAGGGATTTCTTATAAGTGTCCAGTTTAGTGTCCCACTCCTTGAAAGCGGCAGCTCAATCCTTTAGGTCGCTCAGTGAGGGTGTTGCCTTTAATCCATGGCTTCTGATCTGGATATGTACGAACGGTCACTGTGGGGACGACGTCGTCGATGCACTTATTAATGAAGCCGGTGACGGATGTGTTAAACTCCTCAATGTTATTGGATGAATCCTGGAACATGTTCCAGTCTGTGCTAGAGAAACGTCCTGTAGCTTAGCATCCCCTTTATCGGACCACTTACGTATTGAGTGAGTCACTGGTACTTCCTGCTTTAGTTTTTGCTTGTAAGTAGGAATCAGGAGGATGGAGTTATGGTTAGATTTTCCAAAAGCAGGGTGGGGAAAGCTTTGAATGCACCTCTGTGTGTGGAGTAAAGGTGATCTAGAGTTTTTTCGCCTATAGTTGCACAGGTGACATTCTGGTAAAAATGAGGTAAGACAGATTTCAGTTTCCCCACTAGGAGAGCTGCCTCTGGATGTGTCTTTCCTTATTTGCTTATGGCTCTATACAGCTCGTTGAGTGTGGTCTTAGCGCCAGAATCGGTTTGTGGTGGTAAATAGACAGCTATGGAAAACAATATATGAAAACTCTCTTGGTAAATATTATTGTCTGCAGTTTATCATTAAGTATTCTAACTCAGGCGAGCAAAACCTTGAGACTAATATTAGAGATTGCGCGCCAGCTGGGAATGTCACGAAATTCTAGGAGTGGTGGGTGTAGAGTCAGGCGCAGAGAGCAATACTTCCAAATTAATGCCTTTATTTCACTTGGTCTAGCCAACAAACAGGCAATGACCATGAAACAGGTATGTCTTCAAAAAACAGGAAAATAACATACAACAAATTACGCAGGAGAAAACCAACTTCACCACTGACAGTAGGAATAAGCCCGCACACAAGCAGGCGGGCACTGGAAGTTTAAATAGACTATAAATGAACCAAAAAAAGAAAAAGGGATTGGTGGCAGCTAGTAGGCCGGTGACGATGACCTCCGAGCGCTGCCTGAACAGGGAGAAGGAGCCACCTTCGGTGGAAGTCGTGACAGGGACATACATACACCTCCCCCTTAACTTTTCCTGAAGCTGCCGTTTGGTCTTGATGATAGATGTACATATACAGTTAGATGTACATATACTATATATACTATATATACAGTATTATCCATGTCCTTGTTCAGCCACGACTCTGAGAAACACAGGATATTACAGTTTGTCAGGTCCTGTTGATATTACATCTGACTGGACAATACATGTAAATATCCTGAGTGCATTGAGTTATACAGTACCACTTGGCAGTTTTACCAGCCATTGTTATTCATTGATTTACCCTCACACATGCATTAATCAACCATTATTTACATGACATCTTTACAATGCTTACATTGGCTCTTCTGTACTCTCGATCTGTTTCTCTGTAGAAGTGTTTTACACACGTGGGATGTATTTTACAGTAATCACCACCATCAATTCCCATTGGCTCAACTTATTCACTACTCTCTCTCATACTCTTCAAGATGTATGATATCAATGTCTATGGCCTGGAGACGTTGGAGACGTTTATAATGAACATCTATCCTGCTGTGCCCCCCTGAAAGACTTGACTCATTGTGGAATACACTCTTTCCAGGAAATCAGAACATGCATGTCTGTGAATCATAGGTGGCCTACGTAATGTACACTGAGTATAACAAAACATTAGGAACACCTTCCTAATATTGATTTGCAACCCCTCTTTTGCCCTTGGAACAGCCTCAATTCGTCAAGGCATGGACTCTACAAGATGTCGAAAGCGTTCAACAAGGATGCTGGCCCATGTTGACTCCAATACTTCCCACAGTTGTGTCAGGTTGGCAGGATGTCCCTTGGGTGGTGGCCCATGTTGACTCCAATACTTCCCACAGTTGTGTCAGGTTGGCAGGATGTCCCTTGGGTGGTGGCCCATGTTGACTCCAATACTTCCCACAGTTGTGTCAGGTTGGCAGGATGTCCCTTGGGTGGTGGCCCATGTTGACTCCAATACTTCCCACAGTTGTGTCAGGTTGGCAGGATGTCCCTTGCGTGGTGGCCCATGTTGACTCCAATACTTCCCACAGTTGTGTCAGGTTGGCAGGATGTCCCTTGGGTGGTGGCCCATGTTGACTCCAATACTTCCCACAGTTGTGTCAGGTTGGCAGGATGTCCCTTGGGTGGTGGCCCATGTTGACTCCAATACTTCCCACAGTTGTGTCAGGTTGGCAGGATGTCCCTTGGGTGGTGGCCCATGTTGACTCCAATACTTCCCACAGTTGTGTCAGGTTGGCAGGATGTCCCTTGGGTGGTGGACCGTTCCTGACACATGCCAGGAAACTGTTGAGTTTGGAAACATCCAGCAGCGTTGGATTTAGTGACACTTCATGTATTTGTATTGTTTAAAAAATGTACAAATACAAGGAAATGTATGGTTTGAACACGTCTTTAATGTTTATTTGTTTTAGGTGTTAGTAATACGTGTAAATACATTTGTGTTGACATCATTAAGCCTTTATGTATGTGTTGTGAATGACCAAAGGTGTCAGACTTTATATTAAGTACAGCTTCATATGATACAAGGCATTGATGTAGTCGGAAGTTTACATACACTTAGGTTGGAGTCATTAAAACTCGTTTTTCAACCACTCCACAAATTTCTTGTTAACAAACCATAGTTTTGGCAAGTCTGTTAGGACATCTACTTTGTGCATGACACAAGTCATTTTTCCAACAATTGTTTACAGACAGATTACTTCACTTATAATTCACTGTATCACAATTCCAGTGGGTCAGAAGTTTACATACACTAAATTGACTTCGCCTTTAAACAGCTTGGAAAATTCCAGAAAATGATGTCATGGCTTTAGAAGATTCTGATAGGCTAATTGACATCATTTGAGTCAATTGGAGGTGTACCTGTGGATGTATTTCAAGGCCTACCTTCAACCTCAGCGCCATTTTGCTTGAAATCATGGGAAAATCAAAAGAAATCAGCCAAGACCTCAGAAAAACAATTGTAGACTTCCACCAAGTCTGGTTCATCCTTGGGAGCAATTTCCAAATGCCTGAGGGTACCACATTCATCTGCACAAAAAATAATACACAAGTATAAACACCATGTGACCATGCAGCCGTCATACCGCTCAGGAAGGAGACGAGTTCTGTCTCCTAGAGAGAACGTACTTTGGTACAAAAAGCGCAAATCAATCCCAGAACAACAGCAAAGGACCATGCGAAGATGCTGGAGGAGACAGGTACACAAGTATCTATATCCACAGTAAAATAATCCCATATCGACATAACCTGAAAGGCCGCCCAGCAAGGAAAAAGCCACTGCTCCAAAATCGGCATAAAAAAGCCAGACTACTGTTTGCAACTGCACATGGGGACAAAGATCATACTTTTTGGAGAAATGTCCTCTGCTCTGATGAAACAGAAATAGAACTGTTTGGCCATAATAACCATCATTATGTTCGGAGGAAAAGGGGGAGGCTTGCAAGTCGACGAACACCATCCCAAACGTCAAGCATGGGGGTGGCAGCATCATGTTGTGGGGGTGCTTTGCTGCAGGAGGGACTGGTGCACTTCACAGAATAGATTGCATCATAAGGGGGGGAAACTATGTTAATATATTGAAGCAACATCTCAAGACCTCAGTCAGGACTGTAATGAGCATGGGATGCAGAGTAACCACATGCTATAGCTAAAATTGTGTGGGTGTTCATATGGAATCCCAACAGTCCTTTATGATCGATTAATTTAATTTAACTAGGCAAGTCAGTTAAGAACAAATTATTATTTACGATGACTGCCTTCCAAACGCGGACAACACTGGGCCAATTGTGCGCCGCCCTACGGGACTCCCAGTCACATCCGGTTGTGATACAGTCTGGATTCGAACCAGGTTGTCTGTAGTGACACCTCTAGCACTGAGATGCTGTGTCTTAGACCACTGCGTCACTTCCTCACCTTGAAAGTATCTATGGGCCAGAAGAAACTGTAATCTGTGGTTTGGTTTTCCCTAAACAGCCCCTACAAACTTTATCCACCTCTCGATACAAATAAATGGGAGTGATAGTGGCATTTGTGCAATTGTCAAAATGTCAAGGTCAAATCAACTCAAATTAACTCCACATTTGGTTTGATGTTATTTAAAGGTGATTATGACATAAATAATACTAATAAACATGTATTATATATTTGGTTTGATGTTATTTAAAGGTGATTATGACATAAATAATACTAATAAACATGTATTATATATTTGGTTTGATGTTATTTAAAGGTGATTATGACATAAATAATACTAATAAACATGTATTATATATTTGGTTTAATGTTATTTAAAGGTGATTATGACATAAATAATACTAATAAACATGTATTATATATTTGGTTTAATGTTATTTAAAGGTGATTATGACATAAATAATACTAATAAACATGTATTTATTACATATATATATATGCCATTTAGCAGACGCTTTTATCCAAAGCGACTTACAGTCATGTGTGCATACATTCTACTTATGGGTGGTCCCGGGGATCGAACACACTACCCTGGCGTTACATGCGCCATGCTCTACCAACTGAGCTACACAGGACCACACATGTATGCACACATGCCTCTATGACTTCCCTTAATAGTTTGCTAGTGGATGGAAAAAATGAATGAAAACTGAACCATGGAATATAGTTTCTCCTGTCCCATAGACCACTTTCAGTTGTTGTAAATTCCTGAACTTCCCCTTTAATATACTCTCTGATTTACATTTGAAATGTTTCCCAGATTTGATTTCAAACAATATTCATTATTATACTGTGGAAATTGTCAATGAGATGGCTCGAAATCTTACAGATTGTGGCTTTGGGATCAATGGGGACGACTGAGTCAGACTGGATTGGTACTGTTCTCTGGGTGGGTGTTTCTGCAGGCAAAGGCGTAGAGGAATGGATCCAAACAGCTGTTGATGAAGGTCAGAGATCCAACAATTCTCCAATGGGCCTCCCAGACTCCTCTCAGAGCCTTATCCCCTACAAAGATTGCTGACAATCCCAGCAAGTTCATGACATGGTGAGGAGTCCAAAGAACGGAAAATGTCACTATTATACTGGTCACTAATCTGGTCATCTTGGGGCTCCTGAAAAACGCTGTTTGGTTCACTCTTCGGTGGAGGCGGATATAGGCCGTGGCCATGATGGAGAAAGGAACTACAAATCCCAGAACAGTCTGTAAGAGCAACACGGCCACTTGCTGAGCGTCTGACGCGAAAACAAACATACACTGGAAATGTCCATTCTCATCCTGCTTCAAATCTCGCACCACCCAATAAGGGATAGATAGGACCCCGGCGGCCCCCCACAGGACAACCAGCAGTCCTCTTTCCTTTGCCACTCCCAGCAAGGCCCAAGTCTGTGGATACAGAACCTGGAGGTAACGCTGGATGCTCAGAAGCGTGATAGTCAGCAAGCTGGTGTAGATGCTACAGTAAATCAGGAAGGACATTATCTTGCAAATAGCCCGACCCATTATCCAGCTAAACAGAATGCTGTGGATCCATGCAGGCAGAGTGACAAGGCATAGCAGGTCTGATGCAGCCAAGTTCAACATCAGTCTCCGGCTCAAACTGGATAGATCGTGGTTCAGACAGAGGACAACTATCACTGCGATGTTCCCGGGTATGCCGATAAGGAAGCAAAGAGACAGGACCACGCCAGAGGCCAGACCATCACGGTTCCAAGGGATGGGTGCAGGACTGAGGAAGGAGGCATTAGAGTTGGAGGAGTTTAGGATGAAGGAGATGAAGCTGGAAGAGTTGTGTTGCTCCATTTCTAGCAGTGAGTCAAGATGACCGGCAAATGGCTCCGAGTAACAGGCAGTCAGATAAAACACAGTGTTCATGTGAGGTATATTATTTGCAACCGTTGTTTATCTGTACTGTGAATTTGCTAACCAAATTGAGTGTTAGTGAATAGGTAATTAGGGAAAGGCCATGTTGTCAGGAAAGCTAGGAGTGGTGGGTGTGGAGTCAAAGAGAGCAAGGCTTCCAATGTAGACGTATTTATTCAGCTGGGTCTCGCCAACATACAGGCACAATGACCATTAAACAGATAAGTCCCCCAAAACCAGGGAAATAACAAACAGCAAAAATACATATAAGCTAAACAAAACTCTACCACTGACAGACAGGAATAAACAAACCTCTACCACTGACAGACAGGAATAAACAAAACTCTACCACTGACAGACAGGAATAAACAAACCTCTACCACTGACAGACAGGAATAAACAAACCTCTACCACTGACAGACAGGAATAAACAAAACTCTACCACTGACAGACAGGAATAAACAAACCTCTACCACTGACAGACAGGAATAAACAAACCTCTACCACTGACAGACAGGAATAAACAAACCTCTACCACTGACAGACAGGAATAAACAAAACTCTACCACTGACAGACAGGAATAAACAAAACTCTACCACTGACAGACAGGAATAAACAAACCTCTACCACTGACAGACAGGAATAAACAAACCTCTACCACTGACAGACAGGAATAAACAAACCTCTACCACTGACAGACAGGAATAAACAAACCTCTACCACTGACAGACAGGAATAAACAAAACTCTACCACTGACAGACAGGAATAAACAAACTCTACCACTGACAGACAGGAATAAACAAACCTCTACCACTGACAGACAGGAATAAACAAAACTCTACCACTGACAGACAGGAATAAACAAACCTCTACCACTGACAGACAGGAATAAACAAACCTCTACCACTGACAGACAGGAATAAACAAACCTCTACCACTGACAGACAGGAATAAACAAACCTCTACCACTGACAGACAGGAATAAACAAACCTCTACCACTGACAGACAGGAATAAACAAACCTCTACCACTGACAGACAGGAATAAACAAACCTCTACCACTGACAGACAGGAATAAACAAACCTCTACCACTGACAGACAGGAATAAACTAACCTCTACCACTGACAGACAGGAATAAACAAACCTCTACCACTGACAGACAGGAATAAACAAACCTCTACCACTGACAGACAGGAATAAACAAACCTCTACCACTGACAGACAGGAATAAACTAACCTCTACCACTGACAGACAGGAATAAACAAACCTCTACCACTGACAGACAGGAATAAACAAAACTCTACCACTGACAGACAGGAATAAACAAAACTCTACCACTGACAGACAGGAATAAACAAAACTCTACCACTGACAGACAGGAATAAACTAAACTCTACCACTGACAGACAGGAATAAACAAACCTCTACCACTGACAGACAGGAATAAACAAACCTCTACCACTGACAGACAGGAATAAACAAAACTCTACCACTGACAGACAGGAATAAACAAAACTCTACCACTGACAGACAGGAATAAACAAAACTCTACCACTGACAGACAGGAATAAACAAAACTCTACCACTGACAGACAGGAATAAACAAACCTCTACCACTGACAGACAGGAATAAACAAACCTCTACCACTGACAGACAGGAATAAACAAACCTCTACCACTGACAGACAGGAATAAACAAACCTCTACCACTGACAGACAGGAATAAACAAAACAAACCTCTACCACTGACAGACAGGAATAAACAAAACTCTACCACTGACAGACAGGAATAAACAAACCTCTACCACTGACAGACAGGAATAAACAAAACTCTACCACTGACAGACAGGAATAAACAAAACTCTACCACTGACAGACAGGAATAAACAAACCTCTACCACTGACAGACAGGAATAAACAAAACTCTACCACTGACAGACAGGAATAAACAAACCTCTACCACTGACAGACAGGATTAAGCTAAACAAAACTCTACCACTGACAGACAGGAATAAACAAAACAAACCTCTACCACTGACAGACAGGAATAAACAAACCTCTACCACTGACAGACAGGATTAAGCTAAACAAAACTCTACCACTGACAGACAGGAATAAACAAAACAAACCTCTACCACTGACAGACAGGAATAAACAAAACTCTACCACTGACAGACAGGAATAAACAAAACTCTACCACTGACAGACAGGAATAAACAAAACTCTACCACTGACAGACAGGAATAAACTAAACTCTACCACTGACAGACAGGAATAAACTAAACTCTACCACTGACAGACAGGAATAAACAAAACTCTACCACTGACAGACAGGAATAAACAAAACTCTACCACTGACAGACAGGAATAAACAAAACTCTACCACTGACAGACAGGAATAAACAAACCTCTACCACTGACAGACAGGAATAAACAAAACTCTACCACTGACAGACAGGAATAAACAAAACTCTACCACTGACAGACAGGAATAAACAAACCTCTACCACTGACAGACAGGAATAAACAAAACTCTACCACTGACAGACAGGAATAAACAAACCTCTACCACTGACAGACAGGATTAAGCTAAACAAAACTCTACCACTGACAGACAGGAATAAACAAAACAAACCTCTACCACTGACAGACAGGAATAAACAAACCTCTACCACTGACAGACAGGATTAAGCTAAACAAAACTCTACCACTGACAGACAGGAATAAACAAAACAAACCTCTACCACTGACAGACAGGAATAAACAAAACTCTACCACTGACAGACAGGAATAAACAAAACTCTACCACTGACAGACAGGAATAAACAAAACTCTACCACTGACAGACAGGAATAAACTAAACTCTACCACTGACAGACAGGAATAAACTAAACTCTACCACTGACAGACAGGAATAAACAAAACTCTACCACTGACAGACAGGAATAAACAAAACTCTACCACTGACAGACAGGAATAAACAAAACTCTACCACTGACAGACAGGAATAAACTAAACTCTACCACTGACAGACAGGAATAAACAAAACTCTACCACTGACAGACAGGAATAAACAAAACTCTACCACTGACAGACAGGAATAAACTAAACTCTACCACTGACAGACAGGAATAAACTAAACTCTACCACTGACAGACAGGAATAAACTAAACTCTACCACTGACAGACAGGAATAAACAAAACTCTACCACTGACAGACAGGAATAAACAAAACTCTACCACTGACAGACAGGAATAAACAAAACTCTACCACTGACAGACAGGAATAAACTAAACTCTACCACTGACAGACAGGAATAAACAAAACTCTACCACTGACAGACAGGAATAAACTAAACTCTACCACTGACAGACAGGAATAAACAAAACTCTACCACTGACAGACAGGAATAAACAAAACTCTACCACTGACAGACAGGAATAAACAAAACTCTACCACTGACAGACAGGAATAAACTAAACTCTACCACTGACAGACAGGAATAAACAAAACTCTACCACTGACAGACAGGAATAAACAAACCTCTACCACTGACAGACAGGAATAAACAAACCTCTACCACTGACAGACAGGAATAAACAAAACTCTACCACTGACAGACAGGAATAAACAAACCTCTACCACTGACAGACAGGAATAAACAAACCTCTACCACTGACAGACAGGAATAAACAAACCTCTACCACTGACAGACAGGAATAAACAAAACTCTACCACTGACAGACAGGAATAAACAAAACTCTACCACTGACAGACAGGAATAAACAAACCTCTACCACTGACAGACAGGAATAAACAAACCTCTACCACTGACAGACAGGAATAAACAAACCTCTACCACTGACAGACAGGAATAAACAAACCTCTACCACTGACAGACAGGAATAAACAAACTCTACCACTGACAGACAGGAATAAACAAAACTCTACCACTGACAGACAGGAATAAACAAACCTCTACCACTGACAGACAGGAATAAACAAAACTCTACCACTGACAGACAGGAATAAACAAACCTCTACCACTGACAGACAGGAATAAACAAACCTCTACCACTGACAGACAGGAATAAACAAACCTCTACCACTGACAGACAGGAATAAACAAAACTCTACCACTGACAGACAGGAATAAACAAACCTCTACCACTGACAGACAGGAATAAACAAAACTCTACCACTGACAGACAGGAATAAACAAACCTCTACCACTGACAGACAGGAATAAACAAAACTCTACCACTGACAGACAGGAATAAACAAACCTCTACCACTGACAGACAGGAATAAACAAACCTCTACCACTGACAGACAGGAATAAACAAACCTCTACCACTGACAGACAGGAATAAACAAACCTCTACCACTGACAGACAGGAATAAACAAAACTCTACCACTGACAGACAGGAATAAACAAACCTCTACCACTGACAGACAGGAATAAACAAACCTCTACCACTGACAGACAGGAATAAACAAACCTCTACCACTGACAGACAGGAATAAACAAACCTCTACCACTGACAGACAGGAATAAACAAAACTCTACCACTGACAGACAGGAATAAACAAAACTCTACCACTGACAGACAGGAATAAACAAAACTCTACCACTGACAGACAGGAATAAACAAAACTCTACCACTGACAGACAGGAATAAATAAACTCTACCACTGACAGACAGGAATAAACAAACCTCTACCACTGACAGACAGGAATAAACAAACCTCTACCACTGACAGACAGGAATAAACAAAACTCTACCACTGACAGACAGGAATAAACAAAACTCTACCACTGACAGACAGGAATAAACAAAACTCTACCACTGACAGACAGGAATAAACAAAACTCTACCACTGACAGACAGGAATAAACAAACCTCTACCACTGACAGACAGGAATAAACAAACCTCTACCACTGACAGACAGGAATAAACAAACCTCTACCACTGACAGACAGGAATAAACAAACCTCTACCACTGACAGACAGGAATAAACAAAACAAACCTCTACCACTGACAGACAGGAATAAACAAAACTCTACCACTGACAGACAGGAATAAACAAACCTCTACCACTGACAGACAGGAATAAACAAAACTCTACCACTGACAGACAGGAATAAACAAAACTCTACCACTGACAGACAGGAATAAACAAACCTCTACCACTGACAGACAGGAATAAACAAAACTCTACCACTGACAGACAGGAATAAACAAACCTCTACCACTGACAGACAGGATTAAGCTAAACAAAACTCTACCACTGACAGACAGGAATAAACAAAACAAACCTCTACCACTGACAGACAGGAATAAACAAACCTCTACCACTGACAGACAGGATTAAGCTAAACAAAACTCTACCACTGACAGACAGGAATAAACAAAACAAACCTCTACCACTGACAGACAGGAATAAACAAAACTCTACCACTGACAGACAGGAATAAACAAAACTCTACCACTGACAGACAGGAATAAACTAAACTCTACCACTGACAGACAGGAATAAACTAAACTCTACCACTGACAGACAGGAATAAACTAAACTCTACCACTGACAGACAGGAATAAACAAAACTCTACCACTGACAGACAGGAATAAACAAAACTCTACCACTGACAGACAGGAATAAACAAAACTCTACCACTGACAGACAGGAATAAACAAAACTCTACCACTGACAGACAGGAATAAACAAAACTCTACCACTGACAGACAGGAATAAACAAACCTCTACCACTGACAGACAGGAATAAACAAAACTCTACCACTGACAGACAGGAATAAACAAAACTCTACCACTGACAGACAGGAATAAACAAAACTCTACCACTGACAGACAGGAATAAACTAAACTCTACCACTGACAGACAGGAATAAACTAAACTCTACCACTGACAGACAGGAATAAACAAAACTCTACCACTGACAGACAGGAATAAACAAAACTCTACCACTGACAGACAGGAATAAACAAAACTCTACCACTGACAGACAGGAATAAACAAAACTCTACCACTGACAGACAGGAATAAACAAAACTCTACCACTGACAGACAGGAATAAACTAAACTCTACCACTGACAGACAGGAATAAACTAAACTCTACCACTGACAGACAGGAATAAACAAAACTCTACCACTGACAGACAGGAATAAACAAAACTCTACCACTGACAGACAGGAATAAACAAAACTCTACCACTGACAGACAGGAATAAACTAAACTCTACCACTGACAGACAGGAATAAACAAAACTCTACCACTGACAGACAGGAATAAACAAAACTCTACCACTGACAGACAGGAATAAACTAAACTCTACCACTGACAGACAGGAATAAACTAAACTCTACCACTGACAGACAGGAATAAACTAAACTCTACCACTGACAGACAGGAATAAACAAAACTCTACCACTGACAGACAGGAATAAACAAAACTCTACCACTGACAGACAGGAATAAACAAAACTCTACCACTGACAGACAGGAATAAACTAAACTCTACCACTGACAGACAGGAATAAACAAAACTCTACCACTGACAGACAGGAATAAACTAAACTCTACCACTGACAGACAGGAATAAACAAAACTCTACCACTGACAGACAGGAATAAACAAAACTCTACCACTGACAGACAGGAATAAACAAAACTCTACCACTGACAGACAGGAATAAACTAAACTCTACCACTGACAGACAGGAATAAACAAAACTCTACCACTGACAGACAGGAATAAACAAAACTCTACCACTGACAGACAGGAATAAACAAAACTCTACCACTGACAGACAGGAATAAACTAAACTCTACCACTGACAGACAGGAATAAACAAAACTCTACCACTGACAGACAGGAATAAACAAAACTCTACCACTGACAGACAGGAATAAACAAAACTCTACCACTGACAGACAGGAATAAACAAAACTCTACCACTGACAGACAGGAATAAACAAAACTCTACCACTGACAGACAGGAATAAACTAAACTCTACCACTGACAGACAGGAATAAACAAAACTCTACCACTGACAGACAGGAATAAACAAAACTCTACCACTGACAGACAGGAATAAACAAAACTCTACCACTGACAGACAGGAATAAACTAAACTCTACCACTGACAGACAGGAATAAACAAAACTCTACCACTGACAGACAGGAATAAACAAAACTCTACCACTGACAGACAGGAATAAACTAAACTCTACCACTGACAGACAGGAATAAACTAAACTCTACCACTGACAGACAGGAATAAACAAAACTCTACCACTGACAGACAGGAATAAACAAACCTCTACCACTGACAGACAGGAATAAACAAAACTCTACCACTGACAGACAGGAATAAACAAAACTCTACCACTGACAGACAGGAATAAACAAAACAAAACTCTACCACTGACAGACAGGAATAAACAAAACAAAACTCTACCACTGACAGACAGGAATAAACAAAACAAACCTCTACCACTGACAGACAGGAATAAACAAAACAAAACTCTACCACTGACAGACAGGAATAAACAAAACAAACTCTACCACTGACAGACAGGAATAAACAAAACAAAACTCTACCACTGACAGACAGGAATAAACAAAACAAACCTCTACCACTGACAGACAGGAATAAACAAAACAAAACTCTACCACTGACAGACAGGAATAAACAAAACAAAACTCTACCACTGACAGACAGGAATAAACAAAACAAAACTCTACCACTGACAGACAGGAATAAACAAAACAAAACTCTACCACTGACAGACAGGAATAAACAAAACAAACCTCTACCACTGACAGACAGGAATAAACAAAACAAAACTCTACCACTGACAGACAGGAATAAACAAAACAAACCTCTACCACTGACAGACAGGAATAAACAAAACAAAACTCTACCACTGACAGACAGGAATAAACAAAACAAAACTCTACCACTGACAGACAGGAATAAACAAAACAAACCTCTACCACTGACAGACAGGAATAAACAAAACAAAACTCTACCACTGACAGACAGGAATAAACAAAACAAAACTCTACCACTGACAGACAGGAATAAACAAAACAAAACTCTACCACTGACAGACAGGAATAAACAAAACAAAAAACCACTGACAGACAGGAATAAACCAAACTGACCACTGACAGACAGGAATAAACAAAACAAAACTCTACCACTGACAGACAGGAATAAACAAAACAAAACTCTACCACTGACAGACAGGAATAAACAAAACAAAACTCTACCACTGACAGACAGGAATAAACAAAACAAAACTCTACCACTGACAGACAGGAATAAACAAAACAAAACTCTACCACTGACAGACAGGAATAAACAAAACAAAACTCTACCACTGACAGACAGGAATAAACAAAACAAAACTCTACCACTGACAGACAGGAATAAACAAAACAAAACTCTACCACTGACAGACAGGAATAAACAAAACAAACTCTACCACTGACAGACAGGAATAAACAAAACAAAACTCTACCACTGACAGACAGGAATAAACAAAACAAAACTCTACCACTGACAGACAGGAATAAACAAAACAAAACTCTACCACTGACAGACAGGAATAAACAAAACAAACCTCTACCACTGACAGACAGGAATAAACAAAACAAAACTCTACCACTGACAGACAGGAATAAACAAAACAAAACTCTACCACTGACAGACAGGAATAAACAAAACAAAACTCTACCACTGACAGACAGGAATAAACAAAACTCTACCACTGACAGACAGGAATAAACAAAACAAAACTCTACCACTGACAGACAGGAATAAACAAAACAAACCTCTACCACTGACAGACAGGAATAAACAAAACAAAACTCTACCACTGACAGACAGGAATAAACAAAACAAAACTCTACCACTGACAGACAGGAATAAACAAAACAAAACTCTACCACTGACAGACAGGAATAAACAAAACTCTACCACTGACAGACAGGAATAAACAAAACTCTACCACTGACAGACAGGAATAAACAAAACAAACCTCTACCACTGACAGAGAGGAATAAACAAAACAAAACTCTACCACTGACAGACAGGAATAAACAAAACTCTACCACTGACAGACAGGAATAAACAAAACTCTACCACTGACAGACAGGAATAAACAAACCTCTACCACTGACAGACAGGAATAAACAAAACTCTACCACTGACAGACAGGAATAAACAAAACTCTACCACTGACAGACAGGAATAAACAAAACTCTACCACTGACAGACAGGAATAAACAAACCTCTACCACTGACAGACAGGAATAAACAAAACTCTACCACTGACAGACAGGAATAAACAAAACAAAACTCTACCACTGACAGACAGGAATAAACAAAACTCTACCACTGACAGACAGGAATAAACAAAACTCTACCACTGACAGACAGGAATAAACAAAACAAAACTCTACCACTGACAGACAGGAATAAACAAAACTCTACCACTGACAGACAGGAATAAACAAAACAAAACTCTACCACTGACAGACAGGAATAAACAAAACTCTACCACTGACAGACAGGAATAAACAAACCTCTACCACTGACAGACAGGAATAAACAAAACTCTACCACTGACAGACAGGAATAAACAAAACAAAACTCTACCACTGACAGACAGGAATAAACAAAACTCTACCACTGACAGACAGGAATAAACAAAACTCTACCACTGACAGACAGGAATAAACAAAACAAAACTCTACCACTGACAGACAGGAATAAACAAAACTCTACCACTGACAGACAGGAATAAACAAAACAAAACTCTACCACTGACAGACAGGAATAAACAAAACAAAACTCTACCACTGACAGACAGGAATAAACAAAACAAAACTCTACCACTGACAGACAGGAATAAACAAAACAAAACTCTACCACTGACAGACAGGAATAAACAAAACAAAACTCTACCACTGACAGACAGGAATAAACAAAACAAAACTCTACCACTGACAGACAGGAATAAACAAAACAAAACTCTACCACTGACAGACAGGAATAAACAAAACAAAACTCTACCACTGACAGACAGGAATAAACAAAACAAAACTCTACCACTGACAGACAGGATTAAGCTAAACAAACCTCTACCACTGACAGACAGGAATAAACAAAACAAAACTCTACCACTGACAGACAGGAATAAACAAAACAAAACTCTACCACTGACAGACAGGAATAAACAAAACAAAACTCTACCACTGACAGACAGGAATAAACAAAACAAAACTCTACCACTGACAGACAGGAATAAACAAAACAAAACTCTACCACTGACAGACAGGAATAAACAAAACTCTACCACTGACAGACAGGAATAAACAAAACTCTACCACTGACAGACAGGAATAAGCTAAACAAAACTCTACCACTGACAGACAGGAATAAGCTAAACAAAACTCTACCACTGACAGACAGGAATAAACAAAACAAAACTCTACCACTGACAGACAGGAATAAACAAAACAAAACTCTACCACTGACAGACAGGAATAAACAAAACAAAACTCTACCACTGACAGACAGGAATAAACAAAACAAAACTCTACCACTGACAGACAGGATTAAGCTAAACAAACCTCTACCACTGACAGACAGGAATAAACAAAACAAAACTCTACCACTGACAGACAGGAATAAACAAAACAAAACTCTACCACTGACAGACAGGAATAAACAAAACAAAACTCTACCACTGACAGACAGGAATAAACAAAACAAAACTCTACCACTGACAGACAGGAATAAACAAAACAAAACTCTACCACTGACAGACAGGAATAAACAAAACTCTACCACTGACAGACAGGAATAAACAAAACTCTACCACTGACAGACAGGAATAAGCTAAACAAAACTCTACCACTGACAGACAGGAATAAGCTAAACAAAACTCTACCACTGACAGACAGGAATAAGCCAAACAAAACTCTACCACTGACAGACAGGAATAAACTAAACAAAACTCTACCACTGACAGACAGGAATAAACAAAACAAAACTCTACCACTGACAGACAGGAATAAACAAAACAAAACTCTACCACTGACAGACAGGAATAAACAAAACTCTACCACTGACAGACAGGAATAAACAAAACTCTACCACTGACAGACAGGAATAAGCTAAACAAAACTCTACCACTGACAGACAGGAATAAGCTAAACAAAACTCTACCACTGACAGACAGGAATAAGCTAAACAAAACTCTACCACTGACAGACAGGATTAAGCTAAACAAAACTCTACCACTGACAGACAGGATTAAGCTAAACAAAACTCTACCACTGACAGACAGGATTAAGCTAAACAAAACTCTACCACTGACAGACAGGATTAAGCTAAACAAAACTCTACCACTGACAGACAGGATTAAGCTAAACAAAACTCTACCACTGACAGACAGGAATAAACAAAACTCTACCACTGACAGACAGGAATAAACAAAACTCTACCACTGACAGACAGGAATAAACAAAACTCTACCACTGACAGACAGGAATAAACAAACCTCTACCACTGACAGACAGGAATAAACAAAACTCTACCACTGACAGACAGGAATAAACAAAACTCTACCACTGACAGACAGGAATAAACAAAACTCTACCACTGACAGACAGGAATAAACAAACCTCTACCACTGACAGACAGGAATAAACAAAACTCTACCACTGACAGACAGGAATAAACAAAACAAAACTCTACCACTGACAGACAGGAATAAACAAAACTCTACCACTGACAGACAGGAATAAACAAAACTCTACCACTGACAGACAGGAATAAACAAAACAAAACTCTACCACTGACAGACAGGAATAAACAAAACTCTACCACTGACAGACAGGAATAAACAAAACAAAACTCTACCACTGACAGACAGGAATAAACAAAACTCTACCACTGACAGACAGGAATAAACAAACCTCTACCACTGACAGACAGGAATAAACAAAACTCTACCACTGACAGACAGGAATAAACAAAACAAAACTCTACCACTGACAGACAGGAATAAACAAAACTCTACCACTGACAGACAGGAATAAACAAAACTCTACCACTGACAGACAGGAATAAACAAAACAAAACTCTACCACTGACAGACAGGAATAAACAAAACTCTACCACTGACAGACAGGAATAAACAAAACAAAACTCTACCACTGACAGACAGGAATAAACAAAACAAAACTCTACCACTGACAGACAGGAATAAACAAAACAAAACTCTACCACTGACAGACAGGAATAAACAAAACAAAACTCTACCACTGACAGACAGGAATAAACAAAACAAAACTCTACCACTGACAGACAGGAATAAACAAAACAAAACTCTACCACTGACAGACAGGAATAAACAAAACAAAACTCTACCACTGACAGACAGGAATAAACAAAACAAAACTCTACCACTGACAGACAGGAATAAACAAAACAAAACTCTACCACTGACAGACAGGATTAAGCTAAACAAACCTCTACCACTGACAGACAGGAATAAACAAAACAAAACTCTACCACTGACAGACAGGAATAAACAAAACAAAACTCTACCACTGACAGACAGGAATAAACAAAACAAAACTCTACCACTGACAGACAGGAATAAACAAAACAAAACTCTACCACTGACAGACAGGAATAAACAAAACAAAACTCTACCACTGACAGACAGGAATAAACAAAACTCTACCACTGACAGACAGGAATAAACAAAACTCTACCACTGACAGACAGGAATAAGCTAAACAAAACTCTACCACTGACAGACAGGAATAAGCTAAACAAAACTCTACCACTGACAGACAGGAATAAACAAAACAAAACTCTACCACTGACAGACAGGAATAAACAAAACAAAACTCTACCACTGACAGACAGGAATAAACAAAACAAAACTCTACCACTGACAGACAGGAATAAACAAAACAAAACTCTACCACTGACAGACAGGATTAAGCTAAACAAACCTCTACCACTGACAGACAGGAATAAACAAAACAAAACTCTACCACTGACAGACAGGAATAAACAAAACAAAACTCTACCACTGACAGACAGGAATAAACAAAACAAAACTCTACCACTGACAGACAGGAATAAACAAAACAAAACTCTACCACTGACAGACAGGAATAAACAAAACAAAACTCTACCACTGACAGACAGGAATAAACAAAACTCTACCACTGACAGACAGGAATAAACAAAACTCTACCACTGACAGACAGGAATAAGCTAAACAAAACTCTACCACTGACAGACAGGAATAAGCTAAACAAAACTCTACCACTGACAGACAGGAATAAGCCAAACAAAACTCTACCACTGACAGACAGGAATAAACTAAACAAAACTCTACCACTGACAGACAGGAATAAACAAAACAAAACTCTACCACTGACAGACAGGAATAAACAAAACAAAACTCTACCACTGACAGACAGGAATAAACAAAACTCTACCACTGACAGACAGGAATAAACAAAACTCTACCACTGACAGACAGGAATAAGCTAAACAAAACTCTACCACTGACAGACAGGAATAAGCTAAACAAAACTCTACCACTGACAGACAGGAATAAGCTAAACAAAACTCTACCACTGACAGACAGGATTAAGCTAAACAAAACTCTACCACTGACAGACAGGATTAAGCTAAACAAAACTCTACCACTGACAGACAGGATTAAGCTAAACAAAACTCTACCACTGACAGACAGGATTAAGCTAAACAAAACTCTACCACTGACAGACAGGATTAAGCTAAACAAAACTCTACCACTGACAGACAGGAATAAACAAAACTCTACCACTGACAGACAGGAATAAACAAAACTCTACCACTGACAGACAGGAATAAGCTAAACAAAACTCTACCACTGACAGACAGGAATAAGCTAAACAAAACTCTACCACTGACAGACAGGAATAAGCTAAACAAAACTCTACCACTGACAGACAGGATTAAGCTAAACAAAACTCTACCACTGACAGACAGGATTAAGCTAAACAAAACTCTACCACTGACAGACAGGATTAAGCTAAACAAAACTCTACCACTGACAGACAGGATTAAGCTAAACAAAACTCTACCACTGACAGACAGGAATAAGCTAAACAAAACTCTACCACTGACAGACAGGAATAAGCTAAACAAAACTCTACCACTGACAGACAGGATTAAGCTAAACAAAACTCTACCACTGACAGACAGGATTAAGCTAAACAAAACTCTACCACTGACAGACAGGATTAAGCTAAACAAAACTCTACCACTGACAGACAGGATTAAGCTAAACAAAACTCTACCACTGACAGACAGGATTAAGCTAAACGAAACTCTACCACTGACAGACAGGATTAAGCTAAACAAAACTCTACCACTGACAGACAGGAATAAGCTAAACAAAACTCTACCACTGACAGACAGGATTAAGCTAAACAAAACTCTACCACTGACAGACAGGATTAAGCTAAACAAAACTCTACCACTGACAGACAGGATTAAGCTAAACAAAACTCTACCACTGACAGACAGGATTAAGCTAAACAAAACTCTACCACTGACAGACAGGATTAAGCTAAACAAAACTCTACCACTGACAGAGAGGAATAAGCAAAACAAACCTCTAACCACTGACAGACAGGATTAAGCTAAACAAACCTCTACCACTGACAGACAGGATTAAGCTAAACAAAACTCTACCACTGACAGACAGGATTAAGCTAAACAAAACTCTACCACTGACAGACAGGAATAAGCTAAACAAAACTCTACCACTGACAGACAGGAATAAGCCAAACAAAACTCTACCACTGACAGACAGGAATAAACTAAACAAAACTCTACCACTGACAGACAGGAATAAACAAAACAAAACTCTACCACTGACAGACAGGAATAAACAAAACAAAACTCTACCACTGACAGACAGGAATAAACAAAACTCTACCACTGACAGACAGGAATAAACAAAACTCTACCACTGACAGACAGGAATAAGCTAAACAAAACTCTACCACTGACAGACAGGAATAAGCTAAACAAAACTCTACCACTGACAGACAGGAATAAGCTAAACAAAACTCTACCACTGACAGACAGGATTAAGCTAAACAAAACTCTACCACTGACAGACAGGATTAAGCTAAACAAAACTCTACCACTGACAGACAGGATTAAGCTAAACAAAACTCTACCACTGACAGACAGGATTAAGCTAAACAAAACTCTACCACTGACAGACAGGAATAAACAAAACTCTACCACTGACAGACAGGAATAAACAAAACTCTACCACTGACAGACAGGAATAAGCTAAACAAAACTCTACCACTGACAGACAGGAATAAGCTAAACAAAACTCTACCACTGACAGACAGGAATAAGCTAAACAAAACTCTACCACTGACAGACAGGATTAAGCTAAACAAAACTCTACCACTGACAGACAGGATTAAGCTAAACAAAACTCTACCACTGACAGACAGGATTAAGCTAAACAAAACTCTACCACTGACAGACAGGATTAAGCTAAACAAAACTCTACCACTGACAGACAGGAATAAGCTAAACAAAACTCTACCACTGACAGACAGGAATAAGCTAAACAAAACTCTACCACTGACAGACAGGATTAAGCTAAACAAAACTCTACCACTGACAGACAGGATTAAGCTAAACAAAACTCTACCACTGACAGACAGGATTAAGCTAAACAAAACTCTACCACTGACAGACAGGATTAAGCTAAACAAAACTCTACCACTGACAGACAGGATTAAGCTAAACAAAACTCTACCACTGACAGACAGGATTAAGCTAAACAAAACTCTACCACTGACAGACAGGAATAAGCTAAACAAAACTCTACCACTGACAGACAGGATTAAGCTAAACAAAACTCTACCACTGACAGACAGGATTAAGCTAAACAAAACTCTACCACTGACAGACAGGATTAAGCTAAACAAAACTCTACCACTGACAGACAGGATTAAGCTAAACAAAACTCTACCACTGACAGACAGGATTAAGCTAAACAAAACTCTACCACTGACAGAGAGGAATAAGCAAAACAAACCTCTAACCACTGACAGACAGGATTAAGCTAAACAAACCTCTACCACTGACAGACAGGATTAAGCTAAACAAAACTCTACCACTGACAGACAGGATTAAGCTAAACAAACCTCTACCACTGACAGACAGGATTAAGCTAAACAAAACTCTACCACTGACAGACAGGATTAAGCTAAACAAACCTCTACCACTGACAGACAGGAATAAACAAAACAAAACTCTACCACTGACAGACAGGATTAAGCTAAACAAAACTCTACCACTGACAGACAGGATTAAGCTAAACAAAACTCTACCACTGACAGACAGGATTAAGCTAAACAAAACTCTACCACTGACAGACAGGAATAAGCTAAACAAAACTCTACCACTGACAGACAGGAATAAGCTAAACAAAACTCTACCACTGACAGACAGGATTAAGCTAAACAAAACTCTACCACTGACAGAGAGGAATAAGCAAAACAAACCTCTACCACTGACAGACAGGAATAAGCTAAACAAAACTCTACCACTGACAGACAGGAATAAGCTAAACAAAACTCTACCACTGACAGACAGGAATAAGCTAAACAAAACTCTACCACTGACAGACAGGATTAAGCTAAACAAAACTCTACCACTGACAGACAGGATTAAGCTAAACAAAACTCTACCACTGACAGACAGGAATAAGGTAAACAAAACTCTACCACTGACAGACAGGATTAAGCTAAACAAAACTCTACCACTGACAGAGAGGAATAAGCAAAACAAACCTCTACCACTGACAGACAGGATTAAGCTAAACAAACCTCTACCACTGACAGACAGGATTAAGCTAAACAAAACTCTACCACTGACAGACAGGATTAAGCTAAACAAACCTCTACCACTGACAGACAGGAATAAACAAAACAAAACTCTACCACTGACAGACAGGAATAAGCTAAACAAAACTCTACCACTGACAGAGAGGATTAAGCAAAACAAAACTCTACCACTGACAGAGAGGAATAAGCTAAACAAAACTCTACCACTGACAGAGAGGATTAAGCAAAACAAAACTCTACCACTGACAGAGAGGAATAAGCTAAACAAAACTCTACCACTGACAGAGAGGATTAAGCAAAACAAAACTCTACCACTGACAGACAGGAATAAGCTAAACAAAACTCTACCACTGACAGAGAGGATTAAGCAAAACAAAACTCTACCACTGACAGACAGGAATAAGCTAAACAAAACTCTACCACTGACAGACAGGAATAAGCTAAACTCTACCACTGACAGACAGGAATAAACAAAACTCTACCACTGACAGAGAGGAATAAGCTAAACAAAACTCTACCACTGACAGACAGGAATAAGCTAAACAAAACTCTACCACTGACAGACAGGAATAAGCTAAACTCTACCACTGACAGACAGGAATAAACAAAACTCTACCACTGACAGACAGGAATAAACAAAACTCTACCACTGACAGAGAGGAATAAGCTAAACAAAACTCTACCACTGACAGAGAGGATTAAGCAAAACAAAACTCTACCACTGACAGAGAGGAATAAGCAAAACAAAACTCTACCACTGACAGACAGGAATAAGCTAAACAAAACTCTACCACTGACAGACAGGAATAAGCTAAACTCTACCACTGACAGAGAGGATTAAGCAAAACAAAACTCTACCACTGACAGAGAGGAATAAGCAAAACAAAACTCTACCACTGACAGACAGGAATAAGCTAAACTCTACCACTGACAGACAGGAATAAACAAAACTCTACCACTGACAGAGAGGAATAAGCTAAACAAAACTCTACCACTGACAGACAGGAATAAGCTAAACAAAACTCTACCACTGACAGACAGGAATAAGCTAAACTCTACCACTGACAGACAGGAATAAACAAAACTCTACCACTGACAGACAGGAATAAGCTAAACTCTACCACTGACAGACAGGAATAAACAAAACTCTACCACTGACAGACAGGAATAAACAAAACTCTACCACTGACAGAGAGGAATAAGCTAAACAAAACTCTACCACTGACAGAGAGGATTAAGCAAAACAAAACTCTACCACTGACAGAGAGGAATAAGCTAAACAAAACTCTACCACTGACAGAGAGGATTAAGCAAAACAAAACTCTACCACTGACAGACAGGAATAAGCTAAACAAAACTCTACCACTGACAGAGAGGATTAAGCAAAACAAAACTCTACCACTGACAGACAGGAATAAGCGAAACAAAACTCTACCACTGACAGACAGGAATAAGCTAAACAAAACTCTACCACTGACAGACAGGAATAAGCTAAACAAAACTCTACCACTGACAGACAGGAATAAGCGAAACAAAACTCTACCACTGACAGACAGGAATAAGCTAAACAAAACTCTACCACTGACAGACAGGAATAAGCGAAACAAAACTCTACCACTGACAGAGAGGAATAAGCGAAACAAAACTCTACCACTGACAGACAGGAATAAGCGAAACAAAACTCTACCACTGACAGAGAGGAATAAGCTAAACAAAACTCTACCACTTACAGACATGAATAAGCAAAACAAACCTCTACCACTGACAGACAGGAATAAGCTAAACTCTACCACTGACAGAGAGGAATAAGCTAAACAAAACTCTACCACTGACAGACAGGAATAAGCTAAACAAAACTCTACCACTGACAGACAGGAATAAGCTAAACAAAACTCTACCACTGACAGACAGGAATAAGCCAAACAAAACTCTACCACTGACAGAGAGGAATAAGCTAAACAAAACTCTACCACTGACAGACAGGAATAAGCCAAACAAAACTCTACCACTGACAGAGAGGAATAAGCTAAACAAAACTCTACCACTTACAGACATGAATAAGCAAAACAAAACTCTACCACTGACAGACAGGAATAAGCTAAACAAAACTCTACCACTGACAGAGAGGAATAAGCTAAACAAAACTCTACCACTGACAGACAGGAATAAGCTAAACAAAACTCTACCACTGACAGACAGGAATAAGCTAAACAAAACTCTACCACTGACAGACAGGAATAAGCCAAACAAAACTCTACCACTGACAGAGAGGAATAAGCCAAACAAAACTCTACCACTGACAGACAGGAATAAGTTAAACAAAACTCTACCACTGACAGAGAGGAATAAGCCCACACAAAAGCAGGTGGGCCCTGGAAGTTTAAATAGCCCCGAATTAACAACAAATAATGTCAGGTGAAAACAATTAGGACAAAACCAACAGAAAAGAAAAAGGGATCGGTGGCAGCTAGTAGACCGGTGACGACGACCGCTGAGCGCCGCCCGAACAGGGAGAGGAGCTACCGTCAGTGGCAGCTAGTAGACCGGTGACGACGACCGCTGAGCGCCGCTCGAACAGGGAGAGGAGCTACCTTCAGTGGCAGCTAGTAGACCGGTGACGACGACCGCTGAGCGCCGCTCGAACAGGGAGAGGAGCTACCTTCAGTGGCAGCTAGTAGACCGGTGACGACGACCGCTGAGCGCCGCTCGAACAGGGATAGGAGCTACCTTCAGTGGCAGCTAGTAGACCGGTGACGACGACCGCTGAGCGCCGCTCGAACAGGGAGAGGAGCTACCTTCAGTGACAGCTAGTAGACCGGTGACGACGACCGCTGAGCGCCGCTCGAACAGGGAGAGGAGCTACCTTCAGTGACAGCTAGTAGACCGGTGACGACGACCGCTGAGCGCCGCTCGAACAGGGAGAGGAGCTACCTTCAGTGACAGCTAGTAGACCGGTGACGACGACCGCTGAGCGCCGCTCGAACAGGGAGAGGAGCTACCTTCAGTGACAGCTAGTAGACAGGTGACGACGACCGCTGAGCGCCGCTCGAACAGGGAGAGGAGCTACCTTCAGTGACAGCTAGTAGACCGGTGACGACGACCGCTGAGCGCCGCTCGAACAGGGAGAGGAGCTACCTTCAGTGACAGCTAGTAGACCGGTGACGACCGCTGAGCGCCGCTCGAACAGGGAGAGGAGCTACCTTCAGTGACAGCTAGTAGACCGGTGACGACGCGACCGCTGAGCGCGGGTCGTACAGGGAGAGGAGCTACCTTCAGTGACAGCTAGTAGACCGGTGACGACGACCGCTGAGCGCCGCCTGAACAGGGAGAGGAGCTACCTTCAGTGACAGCTAGTAGACCGGTGACGACGACCGCTGAGCGCCGCTCGAACAGGGAGAGGAGCTACCTTCAGTGACAGCTAGTAGACCGGTGACGACGACCGCTGAGCGCCGCTCGAACAGGGAGAGGAGCTACCTTCAGTGACAGCTAGTAGACCTGTGACGACGACCGCTGAGCGCCGCTCGAACAGGGAGAGGAGCTACCTTCAGTGACAGCTAGTAGACCGGTGACGACCGCTGAGCGCCGCTCGAACAGGGAGAGGAGCTACCTTCAGTGACAGCTAGTAGACCGGTGACGACGACCGCTGAGCGCCGCTCGAACAGGGAGAGGAGCTACCTTCAGTGACAGCTAGTAGACCGGTGACGACGACCGCTGAGCGCCGCTCGAACAGGGAGAGGAGCTACCTTCAGTGACAGCTAGTAGACCGGTGACGACGACCGCTGAGCGCCGCTCGAACAGGGAGAGGAGCTACCTTCAGTGACAGCTAGTAGACCGGTGACGACGACCGCTGAGCGCCTCTCGAACAGGGAGAGGAGCTACCTTCAGTGACAGCTAGTAGACCGGTGACGACGACCGCTGAGCGCCGCTCGAACAGGGAGAGGAGCTACCTTCAGTGACAGCTAGTAGACCGGTGACGACGACCGCTGAGCGCCGCTCGAACAGGGAGAGGAGCTACCTTCAGTGACAGCTAGTAGACCGGTGACGACGACCGCTGAGCGCCGCTCGAACAGGGAGAGGAGCTACCTTCAGTGACAGCTAGTAGACCGGTGACGACCGCTGAGCGCCGCTCGAACAGGGAGAGGAGCTACCTTCAGTGACAGCTAGTAGACCGGTGACGACCGCTGAGCGCCGCTCGAACAGGGAGAGGAGCTACCTTCAGTGACAGCTAGTAGACCGGTGACGACCGCTGAGCGCCGCTCGAACAGGGAGAGGAGCTACCTTCAGTGACAGCTAGTAGACCGGTGACGACGACCGCTGAGCGCGGGTCGTACAGGGAGAGGAGCTACCTTCAGTGACAGCTAGTAGACCGGTGACGACGACCGCTGAGCGCCGCCTGAACAGGGAGAGGAGCTACCTTCAGTGACAGCTAGTAGACCGGTGACGACGACCGCTGAGCGCCGCTCGAACAGGGAGAGGAGCTACCTTCAGTGACAGCTAGTAGACCGGTGACGACGACCGCTGAGCGCCGCTCGAACAGGGAGAGGAGCTACCTTCAGTGACAGCTAGTAGACCTGTGACGACGACCGCTGAGCGCCGCTCGAACAGGGAGAGGAGCTACCTTCAGTGACAGCTAGTAGACCGGTGACGACCGCTGAGCGCCGCTCGAACAGGGAGAGGAGCTACCTTCAGTGACAGCTAGTAGACCGGTGACGATGACCGCTGAGCGCCGCTCGAACAGGGAGAGGAGCTACCTTCAGTGACAGCTAGTAGACCGGTGACAACGACCGCTGAGCGCCGCTCGAACAGGGAGAGGAGCTACCTTCAGTGACAGCTAGTAGACCGGTGACGACGACCGCTGAGCGCCGCTCGAACAGGGAGAGGAGCTACCTTCAGTGACAGCTAGTAGACCGGTGACGACGACCGCTGAGCGCCTCTCGAACAGGGAGAGGAGCTACCTTCAGTGACAGCTAGTAGACCGGTGACGACGACCGCTGAGCGCCGCTCGAACAGGGAGAGGAGCTACCTTCAGTGACAGCTAGTAGACCGGTGACGACGACCGCTGAGCGCCGCTCGAACAGGGAGAGGAGCTACCTTCAGTGACAGCTAGTAGACCGGTGACGACGACCGCTGAGCGCCGCTCGAACAGGGAGAGGAGCTACCTTCAGTGACAGCTAGTAGACCGGTGACGACCGCTGAGCGCCGCTCGAACAGGGAGAGGAGCTACCTTCAGTGACAGCTAGTAGACCGGTGACGACCGTTGAGCGCCGCCTGAACAGGGAGAGGAGCTACCTTCAGTGGCAGCTAGTAGACCGGTGACGACGACTGCTGAGCGCCGCTCGAACAGGGGAGAGGAGCTACCTTCAGTGGCAGCTAGTAGACCGGTGACGACAACCGCTGAGCGCTGCTCGAACAGGGAGAGGAGCTACCATTTTTGGTTCTACCAAGAACCCTTTTTTCATTGAAGGATTCTTCCTAGTATCCTCTATGAATGGTTCTAGTCTTTAACGTGCAAAACACGCTCATCTTCCTTTCCAAGCATGCTCGAGCAAACACTAAAAAGTATGTGAAAGATTTCAAATAGTATTTGAACCCAGGCCTGTTGTCACACGTGTTCTCTCTCCGGCCTCTAGGTCACCATGCTGCTCGTCAGGGCACACACCTGTCACCAGCATTAGGTGCATAATGACACTCACCTGGACTCCACCAACTCCTTGATTACCTGCCCTATATATGTCCCTCCTTTTGGTTTCTTCCCCAGTCGTCATTGTTCGTGTTTCTTGTTTTGTCCTTTTATTTATTAGATGTATTCACTCCCTGAACTTACTTCCCGACTTTCAGCGAACATCGTTACACCTGTGATGTTGTATTGGAAAACTGAGATTAATATTATATAAATAATGAATGGATGTCAACATGTTCAAATAATGATTGACATATTTTCATGAAAAACATTATTTTGATTAATTTATTCATACTATTTCATTCAAACTATTTGGGGGCTCCTGAATGGTGCAGCGGTCTAAGGCTTTGCATCTCACTGCAGTCCCTGGTTCGAATCCATGCTGCATCACATCCAACCGTGATTGGGAGTCCCACAGGGCAGCGCAGAATTGGCCCAGCGTTGTCCGGGTTAGGGTTTGGTCGGTGTAGGCCATCATTGTAAATTACAATTAGTTCTTAACTGACTTGCCTAGTTAAATAAAAGGTTACACTTCCACAGGATATAGTACCAACACAAATCTAGGTTTGCTTCCCAAGCCGGCTGGTCATTTGTTCGGTTGCCAGAGATTCGACTCAGTCTTTTTGTTCTGTATCTATGGACGCGACCCAGTCGTTCATTCTAAATGTTCTATTGCCATACTGGCTGGCAACGTTCTTATCCCTTGCTTGCTAGCTAGCTAACTACGGCTAACTTACAGTCACGTCAAACGTCAAAAAGATGCATTTGCATTTGTTTAAGCTGTTTTCTAGAAACATTTATTTGGATGCATCCATAACAATGAGCTAATGAGACATGATTTCACCTGGCATAGAAAATGTGCTCTCTCATCAGGACACGGTTGTTCAGAGGAGCTAGCCAACAACACAGCTAACACAATCACTTCAAACACTGAAGCTTTAAAGACGGCAAACTAGCTGCACTTCATTTCGTTTGACCTTTTTTAAATGGACATTTCTTTGTATATATCCATAAAAATGCTGCTGATTTCGACTGGCTGAGAAACGCAGCCTGCCTGTCTGTCTCGTCCCTATGTAACAGTAGAACTTCAGACCGTCTCCTCGCCCATACCCGGGCACGAACCAGGGACCCTCTGCACACATCAACAACAGTCACCCTCGAAGCATCGTTACCCATCGCTCAACAAAAGCCACGGCCCTTGCAGAGCAAGGGGAAGTACTACTTCAAGGTCTCAGAGCAAGTGAAGTCACCGATTGAAACGCTATTTAGCGCAAACACCGCTAACTAGCTAGCCATTTCACATCCGTTACACCTACTCCCGACCCCGACACGTGCATTACTATGGGACAGCTGGAGATCGAATTTAAATATTGAAACAATGTTGCAAACGTCGTTGAGACGGACAGCAAAGTTTATACAAATCTCCGCTGTTGTAAACTTAATGTTAGTCTAAAAGAAATGTGAGATAATGTTCAGATACTTTTTATAGTGGGGTTCAAGTTTATACTTTCCCTACCTGTGCTGATGAGATACTTTTTATAGTGGAGTTCAAGTTTATACTTTCCCTACCTGTGCTGATGAGATACTTTTTATAGTGGGGTTCAAGTTTATACTTTCCCTACCTGTGCTGATGAGATACTTTTTATAGTGGGGTTCAGGTTCATACTTTCCCTACCTGTGCTGATGAGATACTTTTTATAGTGGGGTTCAGGTTCATACTTTCCCTACCTGTGCTGATGAGTCAGTGGATCACCCTGTCAGATGGAACAGAGTAACTATACTGTAATTAAACAGCAGGGAGCCGGTTTTAGCCCGAGGTCCGGTGCGCTATCGACTGTGCTGCAAAAGCATGCTCCCGTGCGACAGAGTCGATTTCTGCGCTTATAACCCCAGGGTTGTTACACTACTCCCTCCTTTCAAAGAGCGAGTCCTCATTTCAACATCCTAAATTAAACCGGTAGTAACTTGTGGAATAGACACTGGCTGAAATGCGTTTTTAACCAATCAGCATTCTTCACTGGCATAGTAGCCTGGCCTCCTTCCAACCTAAAGCCTGTGACTAGTCTGATAATCAATGTGATTTTGTTTCACTGAATCTCTGTCTGCATATTTGGTTAATTGATCTCTGGCTGGACAAGTGGAGAAGTGATATCTCGTTTATTCGTTCACTGATCAGAAACATTTAGCATGCGTTATACAATGGGTGGGTTTAATCCTGAATGCTAATTGGTTAAAAAGGCATTCCAGCCAGGTGTCTATTCCACAAGTTACCACCGGTAGAGAATTGTGATCAACAAACACTATGAGAGTACATATGGATATATTTCTTAAACAGAGTTGGTCCCTGTTAAGATACCTTGATATTTAAAAATGTTGTCTCTTAATCTCCCCGTTATTCATGAGCTGATCTGTTATCTGTATAATCATAAACTTGATTTGGTAAAATAGTAAATGTTCTGTCATCTGTTGGAGTTTATCTAGCTAGCTTAACGACTTTGATCATTTGACTTTTGTTTGAGCTGCCGTTACAAAGGTTGTAGGATTCGACAACGCTATAGCTACTCGGTGGTGTCGAGATAGTCTAGTGCTACTGCTGAAATGCACTGAATTCATTGAGGAACGTAATAAAACTCGGGAATTTATGAACGCCAGGTTTCGCAAATTCACAACAAAATCACTGCCGATCAAAGTTACTCTGTCATTATTAAGGGTGCGTTGGTCAATTCACTCTGGCTATCTACTCCGACTTCAGAGCACTCTGTTCTGAGTGTGCCAGAGCACAGAATAACTGATGAATTTACCAACACTCGACACCTGTTGAATACGGCCAGTGTCAGTGTAAACGCTGGCTAAAAAGCGTAGTTAAATTGTTACCGGCAACACAGTTACAGTCACCAACACTCTGGATAACATGAAAACATCCTAACCAGCTCTGCTAGGGTGAGTAAAAGAGTGAGGAGTTCTCTCATTTGTATCTGCAAGTAGCTAGTAAGCTAACCAATGTTAGCCGGTTAGCGTGACTGCTGTTGTGATGCCAGAGCGTTTATTAACACTCCGAGAGTGAAACACTCTGAATTTACAAAAGGACAATCTAACAACACTCTGAATTTATGAACTCCCAGAGCGCACTCTGGCACTCCAGATTTAATTCATGAACCCATCCTAAATATCAGTTTCCCTTGCAGTGAAATCTTTACATAGTGACGTAGCCAAACCGGCAATGTGGTGCAGCGACAATCTTAATTTTAACCCTGGCATAGTGACCATATTCTGGTTTTAAACTCTTTAAATGGACATGTCTAATCCTTCCGGTATTCCCCGGGAGTCTCGGGATAAATATGAAGAATTATTATTATGGAACTTGCCAAGGTAGTTCATCTGTGCTTAGTAACATCTGCTGATCTGGTAGTGAATATATATATTTGGTCAACATTTAGTATATGACTGATCAGTGTCCCAATACAGTTCCACTGAATTACAAGACTGAAAACAACTCTACCTACGCATTGAACTATCTCACTTGGCAGTTTAACAGCCATTGTTGTTCAGCAAACAGTACATGTTTCACCATCACACACGCATTACCAAGCATCCATTATAGTATTATGTACATGAAATCTCCCAGTATAAGAGCCCATTACGATGCTTACATTGGCTCTTCCGTAGTCTCAATCTGTTTCTCTGTAGCAGTGTTTTATACATGTGGGCCGTATATTACAGTAATCACCACCGTCAGTTCCCATTGGCTCAACTTATTCACTATTCTCCATACTCTTCGAGATGTATTACACAAATCTATATGGCCTATGTCAGTGGACGTATATAAGGAACATCTAACCAGCTGTGCCCCACCTGAAAGATCATTGCTGAGTGAACTCTTGCCCGGGAAATGTGGAAATGCACATCTGTGAATTAATCGTATGTGGCCTATGTAGCGCATACTGATAGGAAGCCTGGATTCACAGCCATAGTATTCAACATGGACACTATCTGATAGCACAGTCCAGACCTCAGTTCAAATACTATGTTAAATTGTTCAAATAATTTTAACTTTTGCTTTAGACAGCCTGAAATGCAAGATGGGAGGGGTTTGCAGTTTTGGGAGTAATCTATTGGTACATTTAGCCAGGGAAGCTCAGTCAAGCACAGACAAAGTATTTTAAATGATTGCTACTAGTATTTGAACCCAGGTCTTGTGGAGTGTACTCTATCTGAGAGAGCCCAGACCTGCTGAGTGACTAATCACTGTGTTAACTGTATAGAGGCTTGACGTGACTTTCAAAGCTGAGAGAATGTCAGCCCTGCTATCTGTCTTGTTTTTGACAACTACCACAATGTAATGATTACTACAAACAGCTTACTGAATAGCACATAAGTACAGAATACAGGGGTTTGGGGATATATTGGCATCTTTCCACTAGGTCTTACTGGAAGAAAAACACGTAATAAATTGACACAATTCCAAAGTAGAACAATAGCGTGAAACCTTTTTAAAAGTGAAAAGGCTGTAGGATGGTTACAGTAACCTCATATCTAAATGGTGTTGCTGTGCTGTGCTCCTTAGTCTCTACTTCATCAGGAGTCACCAAGCAGGAGGTGGAGTGTGATTGGTCTCGCTTCATGGTATTCCAAACCCTCCCCTCCCCATGGTGTGTCTGTGGTGTACTGTATATCCAGTCTGATCCCAGAACCTGCTCGGTTTCCCATCCACACAGAGGTAACGGGTGAGTCCAAAATGGTACCTCTATTCTTTAAACAGGGCCCAATGGAGCTCCGGTCAAAAAGTAGCGCACTATATAGGGAAAAAGTGTGCCATTTGGGACACGACACACACTTATTGAATATCAGATGGATGTCAAACTGCCACAGTGGGATGGTAGGCAACTAGATGGGGATTGGTGAAGAGGGTGACTGTGAAATAGTTTAGTCACTCTGCATCTCTTCAAAGAGAACACACCCGATGACGTTTTACCTGAAGAGAAGTGAATATAGAACAGATACATTCTAGCTTGTTTACATTGTTGCATATCTGTTGTAACTCTACTTGTATACACCCCTACTCTCTTAGAGTAATCTACACTCTGTGGTGCATAATAACCTCTACTTGTATACACCCCTAATCTCTTAGAGTAATCTACACTCTGTGGTGCATAATAACCTCTACTTGTATACACCCCTACTCTCTTAGAGTAATCTACACTCTGTGGTGCATAATAACCTCTACTTGTATACACCCCTAATCTCTTAGAGTAATCTACACTCTGTGGTGCATAATAACCTCTACTTGTATACACCCCTAATCTCTTAGAGTAATCTACACTCTGTGGTGCATAATAACCTCTACTTCTATACACCCCTAATCTCTTAGAGTAATCTACACTCTGTGTTGCATAATAACCTCATACACACAGCTCTATTGTTCCTTATTCAGATTGCTTGATATGATTACAGTGTGTGGTGAAATGAATTAGCCATTGCCTGAAATGAAGCATTTGAAAGCAACGTAGGCAGCTAGGGGCTTTCCATTGCCCTAGCCTTTAGAGCTGAGAGACAGAGGGAGAGAGAGTGAGACAGATGTGGAGATAGAGAAAGACAGAGGGGGAGAGAGTAAACAGGAGAAAGTGAGGGAAACAGGGGGGGGAGAGAGAGGGAGGGAGAGAGAGAGAGAGAGTGTTCTGATGATATTCCATGTAGCCGTGGAGAGGTAGAGGAGAGTCATGGTGGTGCTAGATAATGAGAACAGCAGTGCAGACTGGCTCAGGTTCAGAGCAGGCCCAGGCCAGGGAGAGAGAGAGAGATGCCTGCCAGAAGTGTTGAGGTCATATGTAAAGCTGTAGAAGGGGGACTCACTAACTGTAGCAGCAGCACTTAAACTCTCGTCGTTTCTGTTCTGCTTGGTTTCTGGAAACAGGTTCTGAGGTTTCTGAAGAGTTGCTACTGATTTGTTGATTTCAGGTATTGCCTCACGAAGACATGTTTGGTCGATATTGTGTGTGTGTGTGCGTGTGTGTGCGTGTGTGTGCGTGTGTGTGTGTGTGGGTGGGTGTGTATCAGTTCATGCATATGTGATCCCATCCATGTGTGGACACAGCACATCATTCATGTGAAGTGAAATAAAACCTACGAGGTCTCATAAAGGATGTTAAACTCCCAGTTAGAACTCCTCACCAAAACAATACTGTACCACCCTGGGAGAGGGGGAGGGAGGGAGAGAGAGTGGGAGAGGGAGAGGGAGAGGGAGAGGGAGAGAGGGAGAGAGAGAGAGAGAGAGAGGGAGAGGGAGAGGGAGAGGGAGAGGGAGAGAGACCCGTCCCAAGATGGCAGAGTGGAATGTCCATCGGTCCATGTTTGGGAGGCAAAACTTTTCTATGGGTTTAAAGCAATGACACGGAGGTGTGTGTGTGTGTGTGTGTGTGTGTGTGTGTGTGTGTGTGTGTGTGTGTGTGTGTGTGTGTGTGTGTGTGTGTGTGTGTGTGTGTGTGTGTGTGTGTGTGTGTGTGTGTGTGTGTGTGTGTGTGTGTGTGTGTGTGTGTGTGTGTGTGTGTGTTCTGTGTGTAGTGGATTTACAGTAATGACATGGAGGTGTGTGTGTGTGTGTCCTCTGTGTGTAGTGGGTTTACAACAATGACACAGAGGTGTGTGTGGTGTTCTCTGTGTGCAGTAGGTTTACAATAAGACGCAGAGGTCTGTGGGTGTTCTCCCTCTCTCCTCCATGAGCAATTACAGAGTTATTTACTCTCATTAATCTCTGGTGGAAGAGCCTGCTATCTGATACACCACAGAACACCAGAACACTCCTCATCATAGCGCTTATAGACAGAACCCTGAAGAATTCTTCATGATTCAGGACTATTTCTCTCACATCTGTCCTTTTGGAACCACAGAATTAATATTCCAGCTTTCATGTTCTAGAAGGTTTAACGAAAACACTTCCATCAAACTGAGTGAACAATGTGGCTTTTGTGTTGTTTAGTTTGTTTTACTTCCCAATAAGGAATGACTGTCCTCCAACTGTAGTAATCTATTGAGGTAAACTATGACTGTCCTCCAACTGTAGTAATCTATTGAGGTAAACTATGACTGTCCTCCAACTGTAGTAATCTATTGAGGTAAACTATGACTGTCCTCCAACCGTAGTAATCTATTGAGGTAAACTATGACTGTCCTCCAACCGTAGTAATCTATTGAGGTAAACTATGACTGTCCTCCAACCGTAGTAATCTATTGAGGTAAACTATGACTGTCCTCCAACTGTAGTAATCTATTGAGGTAAACTATGACTGTCCTCCAACCGTAGTAATCTATTGAGGTAAACTATGACTGTCCTCCAACTGTAGTAATCTATTGAGGTAAACTATGACTGTCCTCCAACTGTAGTAATCTATTGAGGTAAACTATGACTGTCCTCCAACCGTAGTAATCTATTGAGGTAAACTATGACTGTCCTCCAACCGTAGTAATCTATTGAGGTAAACTATGACTATCCTCCAACTGTAGTAATCTATTGAGGTAAACTATGACTGTCCTCCAACTGTAGTAATCTATTGAGGTAAACTATGACTGTCCTCCAACTGTAGTAATCTATTGAGGTAAACTATGACTATCCTCCAACTGTAGTAATCTATTGAGGTAAACTATGACTATCCTCCAACTGTAGTAATCTATTGAGGTAAACTATGACTGTCCTCCAACTGTAGTAATCTATTGAGGTAAACTATGACTATCCTCCAACTGTAGTAATCTATTGAGGTAAACTATGACTATCCTCCAACTGTAGTAATCTATTGAGGTAAACTATGACTGTCCTCCAACTGTAGTAATCTATTGAGGTAAACTATGACTATCCTACAACCATAGTAATCTATTGAGGTAAACTATGACTATCCTACAACTGTAGTAATCTATTGAGGTAAACTATGACTATCCTACAACCATAGTAATCTATTGAGATAAACTATGACTGTCCCACAATCATAGTAATCTATTGAGGTAAACTATGACTATCCTACAACCATAGTAATCTATTGAGGTAAACTATGACTATCCTATAACCGTAGTAATCTATTGAGGTAACCTATGACTATCCTACAACCATAGTAATCTATTGAGGTAAACTATGACTGTCCTCCAACCGTAGTAATCTATTGAGGTAAACTATGACTATCCTACAACCGTAGTAATCTATTGAGGATAAACCTTGACTGTCCTCCAACCATAGTAATCTATTGAGGTAAACTATGACTATCCTACAACCATAGTAATCTATTGAGGTAAACTATGACTGTCCTACAACCATAGTAATCTATTGAGGTAAACTATGACTATCCTACAACCATAGTAATCTATTGAGGTAAACTATGACTATCCTACAACCATAGTAATCTATTGAGGTAAACTATGACTGTCCTCCAACCGTAGTAATCTATTGAGGTAAACTATGACTATCCTACAACTGTAGTAATCTATTGAGGATAAACCTTGACTGTCCTCCAACCATAGTAATCTATTGAGGTAAACTATGACTGTCCTACAACCATAGTAATCTTTTGAGGTAAACTATGACTATCCTACAACCGTAGTAATTTATTGAGGTAAACTATGACTGTCCTCCAACCGTAGTAATCTATTGAGGATAAACCTTGACTGTCCTCCAACCGTAGTAATTTATTGAGGTAAACTATGACTATCCTCCAACTGTAGTAATCTATTGAGGTAAACTATGACTATCCTACAACCGTAGTAATCTATTGAGGATAAACCTTGACTGTCCTCCAACTGTAGTAATCTTTTGAGGTAAACTATGACTATCCTACAACCGTAGTAATTTATTGAGGTAAACTATGACTGTCCTACAACTGTAGTAATCTTTTGAGGTAAACTATGACTATCCTACAACCATAGTAATTTATTGAGGTAAACTATGACTGTCCTCCAACCATAGTAATCTATTCAGAACCCCACACAAGCTGAGCCAATTCAGATCACGTTGAGTGTGTCTGTCAAAGATCCATCATACAAAATACAGCGTAGTAAACTATGACTGTCCTCCAACCGTAGTGTTGTAGGGGCCCTGGTCAAAGGCAGTGCTCTACATAGGGAATAGGGAGCCGTGTGGGATGCATTGAGGGAGAATAACAAGGGTGTGTGCTGTGTGATTCTGAGAAGGGTTTTCCAGAACCATGTTGTTCAATAACGTAAACACTTTCAACTCTCCTTGACCTCCTTCAGAGAGCGTCCCAGTGACCCCATCCATCAACCTAGTTTAGTTCAGCCACGACCTCCTTCAGAGAGCGTCCCAGTGACCCCATCCATTAACCTAGTTTAGTTCAGCCACGACCTCCTTCAGAGAGCGTCCCAGTGACCCCATCCATTAACCTAGTTTAGTTCAGCCACGACCTCCTTCAGAGAGCGGCCCAGTGACCCCATCCATTAACCTAGTTTAGTTCAGCCACGACCTCCTTCAGAGAGCGGCCCAGTGACCCCATCCATTAACCTAGTTTAGTTCAGCCACGACCTCCTTCAGAGAGCGGCCCAGTGACCCCATCCATTAACCTAGTTTAGTTCAGCCACGACCTCCTTCAGAGAGCGTCCCAGTGACCCCATCCATTAACCTAGTTTAGTTCAGCCACGACCTCCTTCAGAGAGCGGCCCAGTGACCCCATCCATTAACCTAGTTTAGTTCAGCCACGACCTCCTTCAGAGAGCGGCCCAGTGACCCCATCCATTAACCTAGTTTAGTTCAGCCACGACCTCCTTCAGAGAGCGTCCCAGTGACCCCATCCATTAACCTAGTTTAGTTCAGCCACGACCTCCTTCAGAGAGCGCCCCAGTGACCCCATCCATTAACCTAGTTTAGTTCAGCCACGACCTGCTTCAGAGAGCGGCCCAGTGACCCCATCCATTAACCTAGTTTAGTTCAGCCACGACCTCCTTCAGAGAGCGTCCCAGTGACCCCATCCATTAACCTAGTTTAGTTCAGCCACGACCTCCTTCAGAGAGCGGCCCAGTGACCCCATCCATTAACCTAGTTTAGTTCAGCCACGACCTCCTTCAGAGAGCGGCCCAGTGACCCCATCCATTAACCTAGTTTAGTTCAGCCACGACCTCCTTCAGAGAGCGGCCCAGTGACCCCATCCATTAACCTAGTTTAGTTCAGCCACAACCTCCTTCAGAGAGCGGCCCAGTGACCCCATCCATCAACCTAGTTTAGTTCAGCCACGACCTCCTTCAGAGAGCGGCCCAGAGACCCCATCCATTAACCTAGTTTAGTTCAGCCACGACCTTCTTCAGAGAGCGGCCCAGTGACCCCATCCATTAACCTAGTTTAGTTCAGCCACGACCTCCTTCAGAGAGCGGCCCAGTGACCCCATCCATTAACCTAGTTTAGTTCAGCCACGACCTCCTTCAGAGAGTGGCCCAGTGACCCCATCCATTAACCTAGTTTAGTTCAGCCACGACCTCCTTCAGAGCGCGCCCCAGTGACCCCATCCATTAACCTAGTTTAGTTCAGCCACGACCTCCTTCAGAGAGCGGCCCAGTGACCCCATCCATTAACCTAGTTTAGTTCAGCCACGACCTCCTTCAGAGAGCGCCCCAGTGACCCCATCCATTAACCTAGTTTAGTTCAGCCACGACCTCCTTCAGAGAGCGGCCCAGTGACCCCATCCATTAACCTAGTTTAGTTCAGCCACGACCTCCTTCAGAGAGCGTCCCAGTGACCCCATCCATTAACCTAGTTTAGTTCAGCCACGACCTCCTTCAGAGAGCGGCCCAGTGACCCCATCCATTAACCTAGTTTAGTTCAGCAACGACCTCTTCACCACTCTCACGCAAGAACATACACACACACATCCACGCACATTCACAGACACACAACCACTGTACTAGTGGATGCATTACCATGGTAACGGGCAAAACTATTTTCTTTTTAGAGAAACACCCTTCCTTGATGTTGCAACATTTAATCCTATGATTAAATTACAGGGGTGGAGTGCTCAGTGCGTATCGTTCCCTTCCAATAAAGGCCATTAAGGAAAGCCAGTTTTTACACTGGGGTGATTCCCCAGGTCTTTATGTGTGTGGCTCGTTCAGGCGTTTAAGATCAAACAGACATTATGTTATGTCTCACTTTCTAAATCCAGGAGGTGGACACACACACACACACAGAGGTGCGTGCATGGACACACACACACACAGACACACACACACACACACACAAAGGTGCGTGCACACACACACACACACACACACACACACACACACAGACACAGACATACATATACACAGTAGTTTCTAGGTTGAACCCTACGTTAAGACGTTGCTGCTGTCTGAGCCTAGCATGACTTTCGGTTGTGTTATTGTAACCATGAAAACACTCTGGGCCCTGGCCCATAACTGTGGATGGCTTGTATACATAGTGTTGTAATGGACTCACAGGCTGTTAACTTAACTCCAAGAACCGTTCTGAGACATCAATTGTTTACTAAGAATGGGTTAGTCCTCTGTGGGCGATTGTGTGTGTGTTATTGCACATATAGAGCACTATTTGGCAATTGTTTACTACGAATGGGTTAGTCCTGTGTGGGGGATTGTGTGTGTTATTGCACATATAGATCCCTTTTTGGCAATCCTTCTTTCTTCTAAGGGGGATTCTGACCTCTGAACTCCTAGTTATGTTTCCACTTGGCCGAAGGGCAGGAAAGAGTGGAGTTGTAGACACTGTCAAACTGAAGTTGATATTAGGCGATCCGATCAGCCACATCTCAAACAACCACTGACTCATGACAGATTCTACCTGTGTTGTCTTCCAAGTTAAGTGGTTGGGACATATTGGGACAACAAAAGCCACATTGGCTGTCCTGCTGTTTCTATGTGATGAGCAACAGTACAATACTGGCTTTAATGGGGTTTACTAGCGTATATCTTTCAAACAGCAAAGCCAACAAAACAAAAGGATAGTAGAAACATGAAGAGTAAAATCTGTCTAAATAGATTAAATGTGTAGCAACCATTCCAAAAAAACAGTTTTCTCATGCAGTATATCGTCATATATTATGAGTGAACTATAAACTGAGCCATAACCCAGGAAACATCCTCATTGCCTAAATATGACAGGGGACTCTGTCGGTCTCGACCACCTGACATGGGTCCAGCCAAAGACATGTACAGAATATGGCTTTGGCAACATGATGATCTCACAAACTCACTGCTATACTTGACGATTGTCCAAAAGACACAAATGCCAAACTGCGAGGCTACAGCCAAACCTGCTTATGACTATGAGTGAAAGGCTACAGCCGAAAGTCCAGCTGGTCTCTGGTTATGACTATGAGTGAAAGGCTACAGTCAAACCTCCAGCTGGTCTCTGCTTATGACTATGAGTGAAAGGCTACAGTCAAACCTCCAGCTGGTCTCTGCTTATGACTATGAGTGAAAGGCTACAGCCAAACCTCCAGCTGGTCTCTGGTTATGACTATGAGTGAAAGGCTACAGCCAAACCTCCAGCTGGTCTCTGGTTATGACTATGAGTGAAAGGCTACAGTCAAACCTCCAGCTGGTCTCTGGTTATGGCTGAGTGAAAGGCAGCGTGCAGTGTGATGGCGATTGCATCATCTGTGGATCTATAGGGGCGGTAAGCAAATTGAAGTGGTTCTAGGGTGTCAGCTAAGGAAGAGGTGATATGATCCTTGACTAGTCTCTCAAAGCACTTCGTAATGACAGAAGTGAGTGCTACGGATTGATAGTCATTTAGTTCAGTTACCTTTGATTTTCTTGAGTACAGGAACAATGGTGGCCATCTTGAAGCATGTGGGGACAGCAGACTGGGATAGGGAGAGACTGAATGTGTGCATAAACATTCCAGCCAGCTGGTCTGTGCATGCTCTGAGGACCCGGCTAGAGATGCCGTCTGGGCCGGTAGCCTTGCGAGGGTTAACACGCTTAAATGTCTTACCCACGAGAGAGCCATGTTTCTGTGAAACAGAGTACGTTACAATCCCTGATGTCTCTCTGGAAGGAAATCTTCTTCCTGAGCTTGTCAACTTTATTATCCAGAGACTGAACATTAGCGAGTAATATACTCGGAAGCGGTGGGTGGACTGTGCGCCTCCTAGTGGACTAGCAGTCCAATCCGAATACCTCTCTCAATACCGTTGGTATTGTTTTGGATCAGCATCTGGAATTAGTTCAATTGCCCTGGGGGGTACGAACAAAGGATCCGATTCTGGAAAGTCGTAATCCTGGTTGTAATGCTGGTGAATTACCACCGAGCTGATATACAAAAATTCATCCCGGTTGTATGTAATAAAAAAAACAAATTACTGCAAGGTTGCCAAGGGACCAGAAGCATTGCTGCCCTTTCTATCAGCACCATTCTTATATGTTGTGACAAGGTAAGGGTGGTATACGGAAGATAGCCCAAATTATGGCAAGAACAGCTCAAATAAGCAAAGAGAAATTACAATCCATCATTACCTTAAGACATAAAGGTCAGATAATTTGGAAAATGTAAAGAACTTTAAAAGTTTATTCAAGTGCAGTCGCAAAAACCATCAAGCTCTATGATGAAACTGGCTCTCATGAGGACCGCCATAGGAAAGGAAGACCCAGAGTTACCTCCGCTGCAGAGGATATGTTCATTAAGTTAACTGGCTCTCATGAGGACCGCCATAGGAAAGGAAGACCCAGAGTTACCTCTGCTGCAGAAGATATGTTCATTAAGTTAACTGGCTCTCATGAGGACCGCCATAGGAAAGGAAGACCCAGAGTTACCTCTGCTGCAGAAGATATGTTCATTAAGTTAACTGGCTCTCATGAGGACCGCCATAGGAAAGGAAGACCCAGAGTTACCTCTGCTGCAGAGGATATGTTCATTAAGTTAACTGGCTCTCATGAGGACCGCCATAGGAAAGGAAGACCCAGAGTTACCTCTGCTGCAGAGGATATGTTCATTAAGTTAACTGGCTCTCATGAGGACCACCATAGGAAAGGAAGACCCAGAGTTACCTCTGCTACAGAGGATATGTTCATTAAGTTAACTGGCTCTCATGAGGACCGCCATAGGAAAGGAAGACCCAGAGTTACCTCTGCTGCAGAGGATATGTTCATTAAGTTAACTGGCTCTCATGAGGACCGCCATAGGAAAGGAAGACCCAGAGTTACCTCTGCTGCAGAGGATATGTTCATTAAGTTAACTGGCTCTCATGAGGACCGCCATAGGAAAGGAAGACCCAGAGTTACCTCTGCTGCAGAAGATATGTTCATTAAGTTAACTGGCTCTCATGAGGACCGCCATAGGAAAGGAAGACCCAGAGTTACCTCTGCTGCAGAGGATATGTTCATTAAGTTAACTGGCTCTCATGAGGACCGCCATAGGAAAGGAAGACCCAGAGTTACCTCTGCTGCAGAGGATATGTTCATTAAGTTAACTGGCTCTCATGAGGACCGCCATAGGAAAGGAAGACCCAGAGTTACCTCTGCTGCAGAAGATATGTTCATTAAGTTAACTGGCTCTCATGAGGACCGCCATAGGAAAGGAAGACCCAGAGTTACCTCTGCTGCAGAGGATATGTTCATTAAGTTAACTGGCTCTCGTGAGGACCGCCATAGGAAAGGAAGACCCAGAGTTACCTCCGCTGCAGAGGATATGTTCATTAAGTTAACTGGCTCTCATGAGGACCGCCATAGGAAAGGAAGACCCAGAGTTACCTCTGCTGCAGAAGATACGTTTATTACAGTTACCAAATAAATGCTTCAAGTAACAGACACATCTCAACATCAACTGTTCAAAGGAGACTGCGTGAATCAGGCCTCCGTGGTCAAATTGCTGCAAAGAAACCAATACTAAAGGACACCAACAATAAGAAGAGACTTGCTTGGGCCAAGAAACATGAGCAATGGATGTTTGACCGGTGGAAATCTGTCCTTTGGTCTGATGTGTCCAAATTTGACATTTTTGGTTCCAACCGCCGTGTCTTAGTGAGACGCAGAGTAGGTGAACGGATGATATCCGCATGTGTGGTTTCCACCGTGAAGCATGGAGGAGGAGGTGTGATGTCTTTGTGAGATGCAGAGTAGGTGAACGGATGATCTCCGCATGTGTGGTTTCCATCGTGAGGCATGGAGGAGGAGGAGGTGTGATGGTGTGGGGGTGCTTTGCTGGTGACACTGTCTGTGATTTATTTATAATTCAAGGCACACTTAACCAGCATAGCTACCCCAGAATTCTGCAGCGATACGTCATTGCATCTGGTTCGAGCTAAGTGTAACTTGTTTGTTTTTCAACAGGACAACGACCCACACCTCCAGGCTGTGTAAGAGCTATTTGAGCAAGAAGGAGAGTGATGGAGTGCTGCATCAGATGACCTGGTCTTCACAATCACCCAACCTCAACCCAATTGAGATGGTTTGGGATGAGTTGGACCGCAGAGTGAAGGAAAAGCAGCCAACAAGTGCTCAGCATATGTGGGAACTCCTTCAAGACTGTTGGAAAAGCATTCCTCATGAAGCTGGTTGAGAGAATGCCAAGAGTGTGCAAAGCTGTCATCAAGGCAAAGGGTGGCTACTTTGAACAATATAATATCTAAAATATATTTAGATTTGTTTAACACTTTTTTGGTTACTACATGATTCCATATGTGTTATTTCATAGTTTTGATGTCTTCACTATTATTTTACAATGTAGAAAATAGTCAAATAAAGAAAAACCCTTGAATGAGTAGATGTGTTCAAACTTCTGATTGGTAAATTATGTCAATGTAATGGTTCTGTATTTTGAATACATTTGCATAACTATTTGCATAAATGTTGAATTCAGACTGTCACACAGCAAAATGTGGAATAAGTCACGGGATATGACTCCTTTCTGAAGACACTATGTTAGCATACACTAAGTCCTCTATCGTCGTGTCTATGCTGTCTCTATCTGGTGCGTCAGTTTAGTCACCAGAGTCACAACTTACCCACAATTTTAAAAACGGAAAGAATGAGATGGAAAATTCTAACATCCTGACAATTAATTGGCCATGTTTGACAGGAATCTTCATCGGGAATCTTCAAATCGGAAGGGAAAATATGTGTCAAGAAAAAAATACTACACATCATCAAACACAACAGTACAGAAAAATGAATCCAGTGAGTAACCTTTGCTGTGTGATAACTTATTCCATGATGACATTTTAACCTTTGACCTTTCTGTTTCACACCAGCGTTAGTTCATAGTATTCACTAGATAATCTTATATCTGTGCAGTACAATGGTACAGTACTAGAGTCACATCACAACAAGACATGTAAACCAACACACCCACGCAGCAGGATTCCTTCATCTGTCTTTAAAGGTCTTATTCTTGATAAATGACCCACTTTGACCTTCCAGTATTCTCATGAGTGTTTACAGAGCAGAGTCTGCAGAGCACTGAGTCCGCAGACCACCCTGTCAGGCCTGAGATCCCTACTAGACAGTTTGGGGCTGTGCGTAGATTATTTTATTTGTAGTGTATGCTTATATTTGCATGGTAACAAAAGTAGCAACAAATATCAGTATACTCTAACAATAATGGTAATGAGTATTTATATATATTTTTTTCTACCTTTCATTTACCTGGAGGAAACTGTGGCTGACTCTCATTAAACGCTCGAAAAGCACTGAACTCAAACAAACCCTGACACTCGCCCGGGTGCACAAGGGAATCAGGAAGTTGACCACTTATCTCAATTATCCCAATCAGAAATAGAGAAAGACGAGTAGAGGAGAGAAAAGCAGAGCAAAGGAAAACAAAAGTCTGTTCGGCAAGCCTCTGGCCCACAGCGGCAGATCCACACTAGCCTGGACACAAACACAACACAACCTCATTTGTGGTGGAACTCATTCTGCTGTGAGAGTTTATTTGCTCTTGGCCTTGTTTGACAGGCGGCTCCGCCAGGGGTCACGACCCTGGAAATAAATCAGCTGACCCCCCTCCTCTGAGGACGCTGTAGGAAGTGACTAATTCTGAGATTTATTTTAGAGATAATGTTTGCATCTCACAGGGCACCCTGTTCCCTTTATAGTGCACTACTTTTGACCAGGGCCCATAAGTAGTGCACTACATAGGGAATAGGGTGCCTTTGATAATAGAAACTAGTGATGAGCTGCCTGACTGCCCTGACGCCTCCCTTTCTACCCATCTAAGTGTTACTTGTCTGTACGCCTTATTGCTTCCTAACCAGAATCAATTACGGGCCGGCTGATTACTGGAACAAGGAATGATCCCCCATGCAGTCATTCTGACTGCTCACAAGCTTTGTCCCTCTGAAGTCTCATTTTAAACGTATTTAACTTATGGACCTTTGTCAAGTTCACGTTTGGGTGTTCTGTTACTCTATGAACTTATGGACCTTTTGTTTGTTCTCACAGCCAACGTTGGACATTTATTTGATTTGGAAGGTCTGTTTTAGCTGGCGGCTGACACCATGGCTAACGTGAAGATCGAGCACTGTAAGGGAAGTTAAGGGGAGGGTGGGTGGTGTGTGTGTGTGTGTGTGTGTGTGTGTGTGTGTGTGTGTGTGTGTGTGTGTGTGTGTGTGTGTGTGTGTGTGTGCGTGCGTGCGTGCGTGCGTGCGTGCGTGCGTGCGTGCGTGCGTGCGTGCGTGCGTGCGTGCGTGCGTGCGTGTGTGCGTGCGTGCGTGTGTGCGTGTGCGAACCACACATCGGGCCATGTTGAAGGGTGTGAGGTGATTCCTGTCTGAGGGGAAGCTGTGTCACCAGTTTAAAAGGCTCACTGGGACCCATCGCAGCGTGCTCACATTATAGACAACACAGGGCACTATACAACCACAGAGTTGAATGGTGGTTGGTCCCAGAAGTACTTTTGGGGCTGTCCTTCCCAAAATATCCAGTGTCTGTTGCCAGGGCGATAGGAACTAGGAAGGAACATTCAGAAAGCATTCGTCCCATTTGATGAAGAATAAGGATCCGCCCCTTTATTTCAATTTTTGCCTAAAATGACAAACCCAAATCTAACTGCCTGTAGCTCAGGCCTTGAAGCAAGGATATGCATATTCTCAATACCATTTAATGAAGAATGGGGTGGAAGGACCTCATTAAGACTCCAAGATAGACAAAATATATATTGTAGCTTTGGGAATGAATTGTAATATAATATTAATTATATTGTTGATTTTATTGTGATGAAATGCTACACTCCCATCAGGTTTTGGCCAGTGAATCAAAGCCCTTCCACCATGCATGGAGTATCTCATCATTGAACTGGATCACTCATAAACCACAATGGCAACAAAACACATCAGTGTGTAATTCACTCAACTGTCCCTAGATGTTTTCTTTTCAACCCAGAGGAGATGATCTTTGTTTCAATGAAGGAGGACGAAGAGAGAGGGAGGCAAGAGGGAGAGAGAGAGAATAGACAAGGAAAGAGAGTAGAGAGAACGTATTCATAGTACCCCTTCAGTTATTCCACATGTTGTTGTGTTACAGCCTGAATTCAAAATGGATTCCATTTTTTTCTCACCCATCTACACACAATACCACTTGTTTTTAGAATTTGTGGAAATGTATTGCAAATTATTATTTTTTATTTTCTATGGTGGAGTAGGTCAAGGCGTGACTGGGGGGTTAGTCTAGTTTATATTTTCTATTTGGGGTTCTAGTTTTGTTTTCTATGTTGGTGTTTGGTATGATTCCCAATTAGAGGCAGCTGGCTTTCGTTGTCTCTAATTGGGGATCATATTTAAGTAGCATTTTTCCAGCTGTGTTTTGTGGGATATTGTTTATGGGTAGTTGTATGTCAGCACTCCATTGTCGTCACGTTTCATTATTCTTTATTGTTTCGTGTGTTTCCCTAAATAAAGATGTGGAACCCAGATCACACTGCACGTTGGTCCGTTTCTCCACACGAACGTAACAGAATATCCCACCAGTCCAGGACCAAGCAGCGTGCTACAATGGGGAAAATAGTTTGGACCTGGGAGGAAATAATGGAAGGACAGGAGATCCTTCCGTGGCAGGAATCACAGCAGACGCAAGGAGAGAAGGGAGGACAGGAGATCCTTCCGTGGCAGGAGTCACAGCAGACGCAAGGAGAGAAGGGAGGACAGGAGATCCTTCCGTGGCAGGAGTCACAGCAGACGCAAGGAGAGAAGGGAGGACAGGAGATCCTTCCGTGGCAGGAGTCACAGCAGACGCAAGGAGAGAAGGGAGGACGGGAGATCCTTCCATGGCAGGAGTCACAGCAGACACAAGGAGAGAAGGGAGGACAGCGACGCCGGGGTTCTCGGCCACAAGGAAAGCCCAAAAAACAGGCCAAAATGTTTTTTTTGGGGGGGGGGGGGGCACGGGGTGGTGAGGGGGGAGGGGCACGGCAATGCTGAGGTGTGAATCAGTGACAAAATGGGAGGAGGTGGAGAGGTGGTCGGTCGACCCAGAGAGAGTGCCGGAGCCCACCTGGGAGTCAATGGAACAGTGCAAGGAGGGATACCGGAGAATGGAGGTGGCGAGGAGTATGCGGCAACGCAGGCGTTTGGAGGAACGTTACCAGTCCGGTGCAATCTGTGCTGGTCCCACGCATCAGGCCTCCAGTGCGCCTTCCCAGGCCGGTATGTCCTGTGCCTGCTCCTCGCACTCGCCCAGATGTAAGCCTCCACAGCCCAGTGCGTCCTGTGCTAGATCCTCGCACTTGCCGTGCGAGGTGTGTCATCGAACCGGTACCATTGATGCAGGCTATACGCACCAGGTCATCGGTGGGCCTTCACAGCCCAGTACGTCCTGTTCCTTCTCCCCGCACTCGCCCTGAAGTGTGTGTCATCAGTCCAGTGTCACCTGTACTGGCCCCACGCATCAGGCCTCCAGTTGCTCTCACCAGTCCGGTAAGTCCTGTGTCTGCTCCTCGCGCTCGCCCTGAGGTGCGTGTCACCTGTCCAGTACCACCAGTGCCCCACGCACCAGGCATTCTGCGACGATCCCCATTCCAGAGCTTCTGGCGACAGTTCCCAGTCCGGAACCTCTCTTGAGGCGGTCCACGGCCCGGAACCTCCTGAGGCGGTCCACGATCCGGAACCTTGGACTATAGGCAGTAACCTGGTGTTGGACTATAGACAGTAACCTGGTGTTGGACTATAGACAGTAACCTGGTGTTGGACTAGAGACAGTAACCTGGTGTTGGACTATAGACAGTAACCTGGTGTTGGACTATGGACAGTAACCTGGTGTTGGACTATAGACAGTAACCTGGTGTTGGACTATAGACAGTAACCTGGTGTTGGACTAGAGACAGTAACCTGGTGTTGGACTATAGGCAGTAACCTGGTGTTGGACTATAGACAGTAACCTGGTGTTGGACTATAGACAGTAACCTGGTGTTGGACTATGGACAGTAACCTGGTGTTGGACTATAGACTGTAACCTGGTGTTGGACTATGGACAGTAACCTGGTGTTGGACTATAGACTGTAACCTGGTGTTGGACTATAGACTGTAACCTGGTGTTGGACTAGAGACAGTAACCTGGTGTTGGACTATGGACAGTAACCTGGTGTTGGACTAGAGACAGTAACCTGGTGTTGGACTAGAGACAGTAACCTGGTGTTGGACTATAGACAGTAACCTGGTGTTGGACTATAGACAGTTACCTGGTGTTGGACTATGGACAGTAACCTGGTGTTGGACTATGGACAGTAACCTGGTGTTGGACTATAGACAGTAACCTGGTGTTGGACTATAGACAGTAACCTGGTGCTGGACTATAGACAGTAACCTGGTGTTGGACTATAGACAGTAACCTGGTGTTGGACTATGGACAGTAACCTGGTGTTGGACTATGGACAGTAACCTGCTGTTGGACTATGGACAGTAACCTGGTGTTGGACTATAGACAGTAACCTGGTGTTGGACTATAGACAGTAACCTGGTGTTGGACTATAGACAGTAATTGTTACCTGGTGTTGGACTATAGACAGTAACCTGGTGTTGGACTATAGACAGTAACCTGGTGTTGGACTATAGACAGTAACCTGGTGTTGGACTATAGACAGTAACCTGGTGTTGGACTATAGACAGTATCATGGTGTTGGACTATAGACAGTAACCTGGTGTTGGACTATAGACAGTAACCTGGTGTTGGACTATAGACAATAACCTGGTGTTGGACTATAGACAGTAACCTGGTGTTGGACTATAGACAGTAATTGTTACCCGGTGTTGGACTATAGACAGTAACCTGGTGTTGGACTATAGACAGTTACCTGGTGTTGGACTATAGACAGTAACCTGGTGTTGGACTAGAGACAGTAACCTGGTGTTGGACTATAGACAGTAACCTGGTGTTGGACTATAGACAGTAACCTGGTGTTGGACTATAGACAGTAACCTGGTGTTGGACTATAGACAGTAACCTGGTGTTGGACTATAGACAGTAATTGTTACCTGGTGTTGGACTATAGACAGTAACCTGGTGTTGGACTATAGACAGTAATTGTTACCTGGTGTTGGACTATAGACAGTAATTGTTACCTGGTGTTGGACTATAGACAGTAACCTGGTGTTGGACTATAGACAGTAATTGTTACCTGGTGTTGGACTATAGACAGTAACCTGGTGTTGGACTATAGACAGTAATTGTTACCTGGTGTTGGACTATAGACAGTAACCTGGTGTTGGACTATAGACAGTAACCTGGTGTTGGACTATGGACAGTAACCTGGTGTTGGACTATAGACAGTAACCTGGTGTTGGACTATAGACAGTAACCTGGTGTTGGACTATAGACAGTAACCTGGTGTTGGACTAGAGACAGTAACCTGGTGTTGGACTAGAGACAGTAACCTGGTGTTGGACTATAGGCAGTAACCTGGTGTTGGACTATAGACAGTAACCTGGTGTTGGACTATAGACAGTAACCTGGTGTTGGACTATGGACAGTAACCTGGTGTTGGACTATAGACTGTAACCTGGTGTTGGACTATGGACAGTAACCTGGTGTTGGACTATAGACTGTAACCTGGTGTTGGACTATAGACTGTAACCTGGTGTTGGACTAGAGACAGTAACCTGGTGTTGGACTATGGACAGTAACCTGGTGTTGGACTAGAGACAGTAACCTGGTGTTGGACTAGAGACAGTAACCTGGTGTTGGACTATAGACAGTAACCTGGTGTTGGACTATAGACAGTTACCTGGTGTTGGACTATGGACAGTAACCTGGTGTTGGACTATGGACAGTAACCTGGTGTTGGACTATAGACAGTAACCTGGTGTTGGACTATAGACAGTAACCTGGTGCTGGACTATAGACAGTAACCTGGTGTTGGACTATAGACAGTAACCTGGTGTTGGACTATGGACAGTAACCTGGTGTTGGACTATGGACAGTAACCTGCTGTTGGACTATGGACAGTAACCTGGTGTTGGACTATAGACAGTAACCTGGTGTTGGACTATAGACAGTAACCTGGTGTTGGACTATAGACAGTAATTGTTACCTGGTGTTGGACTATAGACAGTAACCTGGTGTTGGACTATAGACAGTAACCTGGTGTTGGACTATAGACAGTAACCTGGTGTTGGACTATAGACAGTAACCTGGTGTTGGACTATAGACAGTATCATGGTGTTGGACTATAGACAGTAACCTGGTGTTGGACTATAGACAGTAACCTGGTGTTGGACTATAGACAATAACCTGGTGTTGGACTATAGACAGTAACCTGGTGTTGGACTATAGACAGTAATTGTTACCCGGTGTTGGACTATAGACAGTAACCTGGTGTTGGACTATAGACAGTTACCTGGTGTTGGACTATAGACAGTAACCTGGTGTTGGACTAGAGACAGTAACCTGGTGTTGGACTATAGACAGTAACCTGGTGTTGGACTATAGACAGTAACCTGGTGTTGGACTATAGACAGTAACCTGGTGTTGGACTATAGACAGTAATTGTTACCTGGTGTTGGACTATAGACAGTAACCTGGTGTTGGACTATAGACAGTAACCTGGTGTTGGACTATAGACAGTAACCTGGTGTTGGACTATAGACAGTAATTGTTACCTGGTGTTGGACTATAGACAGTAACCTGGTGTTGGACTATAGACAGTAATTGTTACCTGGTGTTGGACTATAGACAGTAATTGTTACCTGGTGTTGGACTATAGACAGTAACCTGGTGTTGGACTATAGACAGTAATTGTTACCTGGTGTTGGACTATAGACAGTAACCTGGTGTTGGACTATAGACAGTAATTGTTACCTGGTGTTGGACTATAGACAGTAACCTGGTGTTGGACTATAGACAGTAACCTGGTGTTGGACTATGGACAGTAACCTGGTGTTGGACTATAGACAGTAACCTGGTGTTGGACTATAGACAGTAACCTGGTGTTGGACTATAGACAGTAACCTGGTGTTGGACTAGAGACAGTAACCTGGTGTTGGACTATAGGCAGTAACCTGGTGTTGGACTATAGACAGTAATTGTTACCTGGTGTTGGACTATAGACAGTAACCTGGTGTTGGACTATAGACAGTAATTGTTACCTGGTGTTGGACTATAGACAGTAACCTGGTGTTGGACTATAGACAGTAATTGTTACCTGGTGTTGGACTATAGACAGTAACCTGGTGTTGGACTATAGACAGTAATTGTTACCTGGTGTTGGACTATAGACAGTAACCTGGTGTTGGACTATAGACAGTAACCTGGTGTTGGACTATAGACAGTAACCTGGTGTTGGACTATAGACAGTAACCTGGTGTTGGACTATGGACAGTAACCTGGTGTTGGACTATAGACAGTAACCTGGTGTTGGACTATAGACAGTAACCCGGTGTTGGACTACAGACAGTAATTGTTACCTGGTGTTGGACTATAGACAGTAACCTGGTGTTGGACTATAGACAGTAACCTGGTGTTGGACTATAGACAGTAACCTGGTGTTGGACTAGAGACAGTAACCTGGTGTTGGACTATAGACAGTAACCTGGTGTTGGACTATGGACAGTAACCTGGTGTTGGACTAATAATGGAAGGACAGGAGATCCTTCCGTGGCAGGAATCACAGCAGACGCAAGGAGAGAAGGGAGGACAGGAGATCCTTCCGTGGCAGGAGTCACAGCAGACGCAAGGAGAGAAGGGAGGACAGGAGATCCTTCCGTGGCAGGAGTCACAGCAGACGCAAGGAGAGAAGGGAGGACAGGAGATCCTTCCGTGGCAGGAGTCACAGCAGACGCAAGGAGAGAAGGGAGGACGGGAGATCCTTCCGTGGCAGGAGTCACAGCAGACACAAGGAGAGAAGGGAGGACAGCGACGCCGGGGTTCTCGGCCACAAGGAAAGCCCAAAAAACAGGCCAAAATGTTTTTTTTTGGGGGGGCACGGGGTGGTGAGGGGGGAGGGGCACGGCAATGCTGAGGTGTGAATCAGTGACAAAATGGGAGGAGGTGGAGAGGTGGTCGGTCGACCCAGAGAGAGTGCCGGAGCCCACCTGGGAGTCAATGGAACAGTGCAAGGAGGGATACCGGAGAATGGAGGTGGCGAGGAGTATGCGGCAACGCAGGCGTTTGGAGGAACGTTACCAGTCCGGTGCAATCTGTGCTGGTCCCACGCATCAGGCCTCCAGTGCGCCTTCCCAGGCCGGTATGTCCTGTGCCTGCTCCTCGCACTCGCCCAGATGTACGCCTCCACAGCCCAGTGCGTCCTGTGCTAGATCCTCGCACTTGCCGTGCGAGGTGTGTCATCGAACCGGTACCATTGATGCAGGCTATACGCACCAGGTCATCGGTGGGCCTTCACAGCCCAGTACGTCCTGTTCCTTCTCCCCGCACTCGCCCTGAAGTGTGTGTCATCAGTCCAGTGTCACCTGTACTGGCCCCACGCATCAGGCCTCCAGTTGCTCTCACCAGTCCGGTAAGTCCTGTGTCTGCTCCTCGCGCTCGCCCTGAGGTGCGTGTCACCTGTCCAGTACCACCAGTGCCCCACGCACCAGGCATTCTGCGACGATCCCCATTCCAGAGCTTCTGGCGACAGTTCCCAGTCCGGAACCTCTTGAGGCGGTCCACGGCCCGGAACCTCCTGAGGCGGTCCACGATCCGGAACCTTGGACTATAGGCAGTAACCTGGTGTTGGACTATAGACAGTAACCTGGTGTTGGACTATAGACAGTAACCTGGTGTTGGACTAGAGACAGTAACCTGGTGTTGGACTATAGACAGTAACCTGGTGTTGGACTATGGACAGTAACCTGGTGTTGGACTATAGACAGTAACCTGGTGTTGGACTATAGACAGTAACCTGGTGTTGGACTAGAGACAGTAACCTGGTGTTGGACTATAGGCAGTAACCTGGTGTTGGACTATAGACAGTAACCTGGTGTTGGACTATAGACAGTAACCTGGTGTTGGACTATGGACAGTAACCTGGTGTTGGACTATAGACTGTAACCTGGTGTTGGACTATGGACAGTAACCTGGTGTTGGACTATAGACTGTAACCTGGTGTTGGACTATAGACTGTAACCTGGTGTTGGACTAGAGACAGTAACCTGGTGTTGGACTATGGACAGTAACCTGGTGTTGGACTAGAGACAGTAACCTGGTGTTGGACTAGAGACAGTAACCTGGTGTTGGACTATAGACAGTAACCTGGTGTTGGACTATAGACAGTTACCTGGTGTTGGACTATGGACAGTAACCTGGTGTTGGACTATGGACAGTAACCTGGTGTTGGACTATAGACAGTAACCTGGTGTTGGACTATAGACAGTAACCTGGTGCTGGACTATAGACAGTAACCTGGTGTTGGACTATAGACAGTAACCTGGTGTTGGACTATGGACAGTAACCTGGTGTTGGACTATGGACAGTAACCTGCTGTTGGACTATGGACAGTAACCTGGTGTTGGACTATAGACAGTAACCTGGTGTTGGACTATAGACAGTAACCTGGTGTTGGACTATAGACAGTAATTGTTACCTGGTGTTGGACTATAGACAGTAACCTGGTGTTGGACTATAGACAGTAACCTGGTGTTGGACTATAGACAGTAACCTGGTGTTGGACTATAGACAGTAACCTGGTGTTGGACTATAGACAGTAACCTGGTGTTGGACTATAGACAGTATCATGGTGTTGGACTATAGACAGTAACCTGGTGTTGGACTATAGACAGTAACCTGGTGTTGGACTATAGACAATAACCTGGTGTTGGACTATAGACAGTAATTGTTACCCGGTGTTGGACTATAGACAGTAACCTGGTGTTGGACTATAGACAGTTACCTGGTGTTGGACTATAGACAGTAACCTGGTGTTGGACTAGAGACAGTAACCTGGTGTTGGACTATAGACAGTAACCTGGTGTTGGACTATAGACAGTAACCTGGTGTTGGACTATAGACAGTAACCTGGTGTTGGACTATAGACAGTAAGTTACCTGGTGTTGGACTATAGACAGTAACCTGGTGTTGGACTATAGACAGTAACCTGGTGTTGGACTATAGACAGTAACCTGGTGTTGGACTATAGACAGTAACCTGGTGTTGGACTATAGACAGTAATTGTTACCTGGTGTTGGACTATAGACAGTAACCTGGTGTTGGACTATAGACAGTAATTGTTACCTGGTGTTGGACTATAGACAGTAACCTGGTGTTGGACTATAGACAGTAATTGTTACCTGGTGTTGGACTATAGACAGTAACCTGGTGTTGGACTATAGACAGTAACCTGGTGTTGGACTATGGACAGTAACCTGGTGTTGGACTATAGACAGTAACCTGGTGTTGGACTATAGACAGTAACCTGGTGTTGGACTATAGACAGTAACCTGGTGTTGGACTAGAGACAGTAACCTGGTGTTGGACTATAGGCAGTAACCTGGTGTTGGACTATAGACAGTAATTGTTACCTGGTGTTGGACTATAGACAGTAATTGTTACCTGGTGTTGGACTATAGACAGTAACCTGGTGTTGGACTATAGACAGTAATTGTTACCTGGTGTTGGACTATAGACAGTAACCTGGTGTTGGACTATAGACAGTAATTGTTACCTGGTGTTGGACTATAGACAGTAACCTGGTGTTGGACTATAGACAGTAATTGTTACCTGGTGTTGGACTATAGACAGTAACCTGGTGTTGGACTATAGACAGTAACCTGGTGTTGGACTATAGACAGTAACCTGGTGTTGGACTATAGACAGTAACCTGGTGTTGGACTATGGACAGTAACCTGGTGTTGGACTATAGACAGTAACCTGGTGTTGGACTATAGACAGTAACCCGGTGTTGGACTACAGACAGTAATTGTTACCTGGTGTTGGACTATAGACAGTAACCTGGTGTTGGACTATAGACAGTAACCTGGTGTTGGACTATAGACAGTAACCTGGTGTTGGACTATAGACAGTAATTGTTACCTGGTGTTGGACTATAGACAGTAATTGTTACCTGGTGTTGGACTATAGACAGTAATTGTTACCTGGTGTTGGACTATAGACAGTAATTGTTACCTGGTGTTGGACTATGTAATTGTGTTGGACTATAGACAGTAACCTGGTGTTGGACTATAGACAGTAATTGTTACCTGGTGTTGGACTATAGACAGTAACCTGGTGTTGGACTACAGACAGTAACCTGGTGTTGGACTATAGACAGTAACCTGGTGTTGGACTATAGACAGTAACCTGGTGTTGGACTATAGACAGTAACCTGGTGTTGGACTATAGACAGTAATTGTTACCTGGTGTTGGACTATAGACAGTAATTGTTACCTGGTGTTGGACTATAGACAGTAACCTGGTGTTGGACTATAGACAGTAACCTGGTGTTGGACTATAGACAGTAACCTGGTGTTGGACTATAGACAGTAATTGTTACCTGGTGTTGGACTATAGACAGTAACCTGGTGTTGGACTATAGACAGTAACCTGGTGTTGGACTATAGACAGTAATTGTTACCTGGTGTTGGACTATAGACAGTAATTGTTACCTGGTGTTGGACTATAGACAGTAACCTGGTGTTGGACTATAGACAGTAATTGTTACCTGGTGTTGGACTATAGACAGTAACCTGGTGTTGGACTATAGACAGTAACCTGGTGTTGGACTATAGACAGTAACCTGGTGTTGGACTATAGACAGTAACCTGGTGTTAATTGTAGACAGTAACCTGGTGTTGGACTATAGACAGTAACCTGGTGTTGGACTATAGACAGTAACCTGGTGTTGGACTATAGACAGTAACCTGGTGTTGGACTATAGACAGTAACCTGGTGTTGGACTATAGACAGTAACCTGGTGTTGGACTATAGACAGTAATTGTTACCTGGTGTTGGACTATAGGTGTTGGACTATAGACAGTAATTGTTACCTGGTGTTGGACTATAGACAGTAACCTGGTGTTGGACTATAGACAGTAATGGTGTTGGTACCTGGTGTTGGACTATAGACAGTAACCTGGTGTTGGACTATAGACAGTATCATGGTGTTGGACTATAGACAGTAACCTGGTGTTGGACTATAGACAGTATCACAGTATCATGGTGTTGGACTATAGACAGTAACCTGGTGTTGGACTATAGACAGTATCATGGTGTTGGACTATAGACAGTAACCTGGTGTTGGACTACGGACAGTAACCTGGTGTTGGACTATAGACAGTAACCTGGTGTTGGACTACAGACAGTAACCTGGTGTTGGACTAACCTGGTGTTGGACTATGGACAGTAACCTGGTGTTGGACTATAGACAGTAACATGGTGTTGGACTATAGACAGTAACCTGGTGTTGGACAGTAACTATAGACAGTAACCTGGTGTTGGACTATAGACAGTATCATGGTGTTGGACTATAGACAGTAATTGTTACCGGTGTTGGTGTTGGACTATAGACAGTAACCTGGTGTTGGACTATAGACAGTAACCTGGTGTTGGACTATAGACAGTAACCTGGTGTTGGACTATAGACAGTAACCTGGTGTTGGACTATAGACAGTAATTGTTACCTGGTGTTGGACTATAGACAGTAATTGTTACCTGGTGTTGGACTATAGACAGTAATTGTTACCTGGTGTTGGACTATAGACAGTAATTGTTACCTGGTGTTGGACTGAGGAGACCCGGTGTTGGCCTGAGGAGAGAAGGTAACACAGGTATGTATCACATCCTGCCGTGATTGGGAGTCCCATAAGGCGGCGCACAATTGGCCCAGCATCGTCCGGGTTTGGCCCGAGGAGGCCGTCATTGTAAATAAGACATTGTTCATAACTGACTTGCCCGGTTAAATAAAGGTTAAATAAATACAAATATATGGTCATTAATCTACTACCTCAGAATAGGACCAATGCCTGAAGCAGCATATCAGCTGACACAGCAGGTTGGACCATATTACCTGGTTAACATACAGCTGGGAGGTAAACACCCAACTGCCCCTGCTTTAAAACTAAATGTCAGCATTCCATGCTATTTGCATAGATAAAGGCTCTATCAAAGGGTATCAGTAACACTATCAAAGGTTAGGGAATCAATATCAAAACATCAAGGATCAGCTCCTTTTCCTTCATTGATCTGAATGTTTTATGACAAGGGCAAATTGAAGTCGCCCTGTCTTCAAATTGATGAATACCTTATGAATGTATCAAGTGTTTATTGACTTGTATTTGTTTAGTTCAGATGTAAAAATCTGTTAAGTCTTAAACTAAGAGACAAACACACATGTGCACTTTGGAGCAACAATGACGACAGTCTTAGAAAAAAGGGTTCCAAAGGGTTCTTCGGCTGTCATCATAGGAGAACCCTTTTTGGTTCCAGGTAGAACTCTTTTTGGTTCCAGGTAGAACTCTTTTTGGTTCCAGGTAGAACTCTTTTTGGTTCCAGGTAGAACTCTTTTTGGTTCCAGGTAGAACTCTTTTTGGTTCCAGGTAGAACTCTTTTTGGTTCCAGGTAGAACTCTTTTTGGTTCCAGGTAGAACCCTTTTTGGTTCCAGGTAGAACTCTTTTGGATTCCAGGTAGAACTCTTTTGGATTCCATGTATAACCCTCTGTGTAAAGGGTTCTACAAAATAATTAGAAAGGGTTCTACCTAAAACCAAAAGGGTTCTACCTGGAACCAAAAGGGTTCTGCAGAGGGTTATCCTATGGGGACAACCATAGAACCCTTTTAGATTCTAGATAGCATATGTTTTTCTAAGAGTGTAACATCTACTATGAAGGTGAGCCCTTGGCCTTAACACAGCCAGCAGAGAAGAGAACCCTAACCCACCAGAACTCCTCTACTACATGAAGGTGAGCCCTTGGCCTTAACACAGCCGGCAGGGAAGAGAACCCTGACCCACCAGAACTCCTCTACTACATGAAGGTGAGCCCTTGGCCTTAACACAGCCGGAAGGGAAGAGAACCCTAACCCACCAGAACTCCTCTACTACATGAAGGTGAGCCCTTGGCCTTAACACAGACGGCAGGGAAGAGAACCCTAACCCACCAGAACTCCTCTACTACATGAAGGTGAGCCCTTGGCCTTAACACAGCCGGCAGGGAAGAGAACCCTAACCCACCAGAACTCCTCTACTACATGAAGGTGAGCCCTTGGCCTTAACACAGCCGGCAGGGAAGAGAACCCTAACCCACCAGAACTCCTCTACTACATGAAGGTGAGCCCTTGGCCTTAACACAGCCAGCAGGGAAGAGAACCCTAACCCACCAGAACTCCTCTACTACATCTTCAACAGAGAGGTCTGGGTTTGATTATCAACCCATACATTATTATTACTGCAGCAGGAGGACTCTGCTGGGTTTAACGGCACTGGAGAAGAAGACAGATTACATTATGGCTGTGTTCCAAATCACACCCTATTCCCTATGTAGTTCAATACTTTTGACCAGGGCCCTGTAAAGGGAATAGGGCGCCATTAGAGACTCAGCATGAAGTAAAGCCCCGGAGCACAGGCCCTCCTCTAACCCCAGATCTCTTTAAACAGACAGGATTGATTTCTCTGTTTCAGTGGACAGAGAGTGTTGAGACTCTCTGACAAAGAGAGACATGGACAGAAAGCTGTGTTGTGGACAATACCAACTGTTTCATCACTCTCTCTGTAGGACACAAGGAGTGTTGAAAAGTGCTGGACTCTCTGACACACTGATTTTCTGATCTGATGTGAGGGTTGCATAGACCTCAGTACCGTATTCTCTCTCTGCATCACTCACTCTGCATCACTCTCTCTGCATCACTCTTTCTGTCTGCATCACTCACTCTGCATCACTCTTTCTGTCTGCATCACTCACTCTGCATCACTCACTCTGCATCTCTCTCTCTGCATCACTCTCTCTGCATCACTCTCTCTGCATCACTCTCTCTGCATCACTCTCTCTGCATCACTCTCTCTGCATCACTCACTCTGCATCACTCTTCTCTCTGCATCACTCTCTCTGTTTCTCTCTCTCTGCATCACTCTCTCTGTTTCACTCTCTCTGCATCACTCTCTCTGCATCACTCTCACTCTGCATCTCTCTCTGCATCACTCTCTCTGCATCACTCTCTCTGCATCACTCTCTCTGCATCACTCTCTCTGTTTCACTCTCTCTGCATCACTCACTCTGCATCACTCACTCTGCATCACTCTCTCTGCATCACTCTCTCTGCATCACTCTCTCTGCATCACTCTCTCTGCATCACTCTCTCTGCATCACTCACTCTGCATCACCCTCTCTGTCTGCATCACTCTTCTCTCTGCATCACTCTCTCTGTTTTCTCTCTCTCTGCATCACTCTCTGCCCTCTCTGCATCACTCTCTGCCCTCTCTGCATCACTCTCTGCCCTCTCTGCATCACTCTCTGCTCTCTCTGCATCACTCTCTGCATCACTCTCTCTGCATCACTCTCTGCCCTCTCTGCATCACTCTCTGCCCTCTCTGCATCACTCTCTCTGCATCACTCTGTCTCTGCATCACTCTCTCTGCATCACTCACTCTGCATCACTCTCTCTGCATCACTCTCTCTGCATCACCCTCTCTGTCTGCATCACTCTCTGCATCAGAATCTCTCTCTGCATCACTCACTGTCTGCATCACAGCTCTCTGTCTGCATCACTCTCTGTCTGCATCACTCTCTCTGCATCACTCTCTCTGCATCCTCTCTCTGTCTGCATCACTCTCTCTGCATCACTCTCTCTGCATCACTCTCTCTGCATCACTCTCTCTGCATCACTCTCTCTGCATCATCACTCTCTCTCTGTCTGCATCACTCTGTCTGTCTGCATCACTCTCTCTGCATCACTCTCTCTGTCTGCATCACTCTGTCTGTCTGCATCACCCTCTCTGTCTGCATCACTCACTCTGCATCACTCACTCTGCATCACTCTCTGCTCTCTGTCTGCATCACTCACTCTGTCTCACTCAGAATCTCTCTGCATCACTCTGTCTGCACTCTCTCTGTCTGCATCACTCTCTGTCTGCATCACTCTGTCTGCATCACTCTCTCTGTCTGCATCACTCTGTCTGCATCACTCTCTCTGTCTGCATCACTCTCTCTGTCTGCATCACTCTGTCTGCATCTGTCTGCATCACTCTGTCTCTGCATCACTCTCTCTGCATCACTCTCTCTGCATCACTCTCTCTGTCTGCATCACTCTGTCTGCATCACTCTGTCTGTCATCTCTCTCTGTCTGCATCACTCACTCTCTCTGTCTGCATCACTCTGTCTGCATCACTCTCTCTGTCTGCATCACTCTGTCTGCATCACTCTCTCTGTCTGCATCACTCTCTCTGTCTGCATCACTCTGTCTGCATCACTCTCTCTGTCTGCATCACTCTGTCTGCATCACTCACTCTGCATCACTCTCTCTGCATCACTCACTCTGTCTGCATCACCCTCTCTGTCTGCATCACTCACTCTGTATCACTCACTCAGAATCACTCATTCAGAATCACTCACTCTGCATCTCTCTGTCTGCATCACTCTGTCTGCATCACTCTCTCTGTCTGCATCACTCTCTCTGTCTGCATCACTCTCTCTGTCTGCATCACTCTGTCTGCATCACTCTCTCTGTCTGCATCACTCTGTCTGCATCACTCTCTCTGTCTGCATCACTCTCTCTGTCTGAATCACTCTGTATCATTCTCTTATTAGTTATTGTCTCAGCTTCATTTCCACAGCAGCTGGTTCAAAGGTGTGAAACCGTTGTCAATGTAACATTAGGTGTTAAGATAACAAGTTATCTCAAGAAGGGCTGAGCAGTAGAGCTGAGGTAACTTTAAGGGTGAGATTACCATGGCAATAAATACCATGGCGATAAATAAAATGATTTCCTGTTTCATGACAGTGAAATGAGAAGTAGGCTATGTAGTGTCACGAGCAACTCAATAATCTTCAACAACAGGTAGCGATGATTTGCAACACTAAATGACTTGTCCGCTGTGTCTCCCTGCGGCAGGCCACCTCTGGTGGACTGATTAAAGTGACAGAGACACGATAAAAGCCACATTAATTGGCTGGCGAGGATTACGGAAAAACCAAAACATTGTGTGTCGGAAATGCATGCAAACGCAATGAGGCAAACGGCATAACTAAGTTGGGCTGAAAACACTGAAAACATTTACTTTCTCTCATCTTGATGTTGATGTTTGGCCAGAAGAATTATTGCGAAATCAACCCCCCACCCACCACCATGAGACTAAATTGTCCCTCTCCTCGTCAGGAATCCATAAAAATATTGGATCAACTTGCAGCTCCTGAAAAATATAAACCCAAGGGATCGATATAGCCGCCAGAACGCTCAACTTATAACTTGGCCCGAGACGCCATCATGCTAATAAATTAGTATTCCCAAAATCATGCCAAAATATGTCTGTATCATAAGATATGTTGCTAGGTGAAGACAATAGATATTCTTGGAGGACGCATGTTCTCTCTGTCAAATAGCATGTTGGATAGCAACCAAGTTTCAACCATCTGAACATTCTGATTTAGAACCAGTGCATAAATGTGTTGCTTTGGATAATGTTTCATATGGTATATGAATGGAAAAACATTTTCTTTAAGAACATAATGTTTTTTTAAAGCATTAAACATTGCTTGCATTGGCCACAGTCCCGATCTTATACTAACAATGTACCTTCACTGTTTAAATCACGGACCAAATGTACCTTCACTGTTTAAATCACGGACCAAATGTACCTTCACTGTTTAAATCACGGACCAAATGTACCTTCACTGTATAAATCATGGACCAAATGTATCTTCACTGTTTAAATCACAGACCAAATGTACCTTCACTGTATAAATCACGAACCAAATGTACTTTCACTGTTTAAATCACAGACCAAATGTACCTTCACTGTCTAAATCACAGACCAAATGTACCTTCACTGTTTAAATCACAGACCAAATGTACCTTCACTGTTTAAATCATGGACCAAATACCAGTAATTCTACTTACACAAAGATTAGCTCAAGTGTTGTCCCAGGTCACTCAACATATGTTTTATTTAACAGACGGTGGATGGAGAGAGTGGAGAGAGAGAGAAACAGACAGGTAGGATACAACACAAGGCTGAAGGGTTTTCCCAGGCCACTCATCTATCATTATCTTATACATTATTTATTTTGGACTTTTTCTTTACCTTTCACCCAAGTCAAAAGACATGTATTTCCAGGTCCCAAGTATGCGTGTATCCCAGAGATAACTGTGTATCCCAGAGATAACCATGTATCCCAGAGATAACCGTGTATCCCAGAGATAACCATGTATCCCAGAGATAACCGTGTATCCCAGAGATAACCGTGTATCCCAGAGATAACCATGTATCCCAGATAACCATGTATCCCAGAGATAACCATGTATCCCAGAGATAACCGTGTGTATCCCAGAGATAACCGTGTGTATCCCAGAGATAACCGTGTGTATCCCAGAGATAACCGTGTGTATCCCAGAGATAACCGTGTGTATCCCAGAGATAACCGTGTGTATCCCAGAGATAACCGTGTGTATCCCAGAGATAACCGTGTATCCCAGAGATAACCGTGTATCCCAGAGATAACCGTGTGTATCCCAGAGATAACCGTGTGTATCCCAGAGATAACCGTGTGTATCCCAGAGATAACCCAGTGTATCCCAGAGATAACCGTGTGTATCCCAGAGATAACCGTGTGTATCCCAGAGATAACCGTGTGTATCCCAGAGATAACCCCGTGTATCCCAGAGATAACCGCGTGTATCCCAGAGATAACCGCGTGTATCCCAGAGATAACCATGTATCCCAGAGATAACCGTGTGTATCCCAGAGATAACCGTGTGTATCCCAGAGATAACCGTGTGTATCCCAGAGATAACCCCGTGTATCCCAGAGATAACCCAGTGTATCCCAGAGATAACCGTGTGTATCCCAGAGATAACCATGTATCCCAGAGATAACCGTGTGTATCCCAGAGATAACCATGTATCCCAGAGATAACCAAACCAATGTCATTACTGACCCAAGCGCTGCTTTGTTAATATGACTGTCAGAAGGGTAAATGAATGTTTGGCCTTCAGCTACCTTAATGAAGCCCAGCACCTTAATGCGATGCCTCCTGACATGCTATGCCCCTGCAAATTGGATCAAGGGAATTGCTCACATTCTTCCCGTTTTGCTTCCTACTGTACCTTGCTGGGAGATTGGCCCCATATTGGCCTGGCCTAGATTTAATCCCAAATGGCACCCTTTACCTACGTAGTGCACTACTTTTGACCAGAGCCCTATGGCTAGTAGTGCACTACATAGGGAATAGGGAGTCAATTCTGATTCAGCCCAAGTAACTTCCACCACACTGGGTTGATATTATTCTTATTTTTGGTCAACTTTTCTCTGACGACTTAAATGTCATTATTGAATGAAAAAACAAAACATGTCCGCCGTTACAATGGGGGCTGATAGGGATCTGAGGAGGAGGACGCCACTTAAACCAGTAGTAGTGGTGTTTATTCTGTTACAATGGGGGCTGATAGGGATCTGAGGAGGAGGACGCCACTTAAGCCAGTAGTAGTGGTGTTTATTCTGTTACAATGGGGGCTGATAGGGATCTGAGGAGGAGGACGTCACTTAAACCAGTAGTAGTGGTGTTTTATTCTGTTACAATGGGGGCTGATAGGGATCTGAGGAGGAGGACGTCACTTAAACCAGTAGTAGTGGTGTTTTAATCCGTGATGCAAGCAGGGACATAAAGTGAAGAGACTTGGTAAGGGTTTTGTTGACAGAAGGGACCTCTGTTACTTTCACTGCGGTTTCATAACGGGAAATACTTCGATATTTGTCCAAAATGGCACCCTATTCCCTTTCTAGTGTACTACTTTTGTCCATAGGGTCCTGCTCAAAGTAGTGCACTATATAGGAAATAGTGTTCCATTTGGAACTTACACATTGTCAAATATTTCATTAACTTTCTCTCTTTTTAACTGACATTTTTTCAATACCCCTTACATTTCTACAACTTTGGTGTTTTTGTTTTTAGAATCAGCAATACTTTGGCAATATCCCAGGAGGAACATGAAGACTCTCTGAGAGGCTAAAACATCACCACCCTGTTGTTCAGAAATGACTTGTGTTCAGTTACTTTGAGGGGGATTGATGGTCCCAGTGCCGTTTTGAACAGTTTATTCATGTTTTATTAACAGAACGGCCACGTGATTACAGTGTCAATAGATGATGTCATACTATAATACTAATCACTGGAGTGATTACAGTGTAAATAGATGATGTCATACTATAATACTATCACTGGAGTGATTACAGTGTCAATAGATAATGTCATACTATAATACTAATCACTGGAGTGATTACAGTGTAAATAGATGATGTAATACTATCACTGGAGTGATTGCAGTGTCAATAGATAATGTCATACTATAATACTAATCACTGGAGTGATTACAGTGTAAATAGATGATGCAATACTATCACTGGAGTGATTACAGTGTAAATAGATGATGTAATACTATCACTGGAGTGATTACAGTGTCAATAGATAATGTCATACTATAATACTAATCACTGGAGTGATTACAGTGTAAATAGATAATGTCATACTATAATACTATCACTGGAGTGATTACAGTGTCAATAGATGATGTCATACTATAATACTAATCACTGGAGTGATTACAGTGTAAATAGATGATGTCATACTATAATACTATCACTGGAGTGATTAGAGTGTAAATAGATGATGTAATACTATCACTGGAGTGATTACAGTGTAAATAGATGATGTCATACTATAATACTATCACTGGAGTGATTACAGTGTCAATAGATGATGTCATACTATAATACTAATCACTGGAGTGATTACAGTGTAAATAGATGATGTCATACTATAATACTATCACTGGAGTGATTACAGTGTAAATAGATAATGTCATACTATAATACTAATCACTGGAGTGATTACAGTGTAAATAGATAATGTCATACTATAATACTATCACTGGAGTGATTACAGTGTAAATAGATAATGTCATACTATAATACTAATCACTGGAGTGATTACAGTGTAAATAGATGATGTCATACTATAATACTATCACTGGAGTGATTACAGTGTAAATAGATGATGTAATACTATCACTGGAGTGATTACAGTGTAAATAGATGATGTCATACTATAATACTATCACTGGAGTGATTACAGTGTAAATAGATGATGTAATACTATCACTGGAGTGATTACAGTGTAAATAGATGATGCATAATACTATCACTGGAGTGATTACAGTGTAAATAGATGATGTCATACTATAATACTATCACTGGAGTGATTACAGTGTCAATAGATGATGTCATACTATAATACTAATCACTGGAGTGATTACAGTGTAAATAGATGATGTCATACTATAATACTATCACTGGAGTGATTTAAATAGATGATGTAAATAGATGATGTAATACTATCACTGGAGTGATTACAGTGTAAATAGATGATGTCATACTATAATACTATCACTGGAGTGATTACAGTGTAAATAGATGATGTAATACTATCACTGGAGTGATTACAGTGTAAATAGATGATGTCATACTATAATACTATCACTACAGTGTAAATAGATGATGATTACAGTGATTCAATAGATGATGTAATACAATAATACTATCACTGGAGTGATTACAGTGTCAATAGATGATGTAATACAATAATACTATCACTGAAGTGATTACAGTGTAAATAGATGATGTCATACTATAATACTATCACTGGAGTGATTACAGTGTCAATAGATGATGTCATACTATAATACTAATCACTGGAGTGATTACAGTGTAAATAGATGATGTCATACTATAATACTAATCACTGGAGTGATTACAGTGTAAATAGATGATGTAATACTATCACTGGAGTGATTACAGTGTAAATAGATGATGTAATACTATCACTGGAGTGATTACAGTGTAAATAGATGATGTCATACTATCACTGGAGTGATTACAGTGTAAATAGATGATGTGGCATACTATCACTGGAGTGATTACAGTGTAAATAGATGATGGCTATCACTGAGTGATTACAGTGTAAATAGATGATGTCATACTATAATACTAATCACTGGAGTGATTACAGTGTAAATAGATGATGTCATACTATAATACTAATCACTGGAGTGATTACAGTGTAAATAGATGATGTCATACTATAATACTAATCACTGGAGTGATTACAGTGTAAATAGATGATGTCATACTATAATACTATCACTGGAGTGATTACAGTGTAAATAGATGATGAAATACAATAATACTATCACTGGAGTGATTACAGTGTAAATAGATGATGTATAATACTATCACTGGAGTGATTACAGTGTAAATAGATGATGGCATACTATAATACTAATCACTGGAGTGATTACAGTGTAAATAGATGATGTCATACTATAATACAATATGTGATTCAGTGTAAATAGATGATGTCATACTATAATACTATCACTGAGTGATTACAGTGTAAATAGATGATGTGATACAGTGTATAATAATAATCACTGGAGTGATTACAGTGTAAATAGATGATGTAATACAATAATACTATCACTGGAGTGATTACAGTGTAAATAGATGATGTAATACTATAATACTATCACTGGAGTGATTACAGTGTAAATAGATGATGTCATATATAATACCATCACTGGAGTGATTACAGTGTAAATAGATGATGTCATACTATAATACCATCACTGGAGTGATTACAGTGTAAATAGATTATGTAATACTATCACTGGAGTGATTACAGTGTAAATAGATGATGTCATACTATAATACTATCACTGGAGTGATTACAGTGTAAATAGATGATGAAATACTATAATACTATCACTGGAGTGATTACAGTGTAAATAGATGATGTAATACTATCACTGGAGTGATTACAGTGTAAATAGATGATGTCATACTATAATACTATCACTGGAGTGATTACAGTGTAAATAGATGATGTAATACTATCACTGGAGTGATTACAGTGTAAATAGATGATGTCATACTATAATACTATCACTGGAGTGATTACAGTGTAAATAGATGATGTAATACTATCACTGGAGTGATTACAGTGTCAATAGATGATGTCATACTATAATACTAATCACTGGAGTGATTACAGTGTAAATAGATGATGTAATACTATCACTGGAGTGATTACAGTGTAAATAGATGATGTAATACTATCACTGGAGTGATTACAGTGTAAATAGATGATGTCATACTATCACTGGAGTGATTACAGTGTAAATAGATGATGGCATACTATCACTGGAGTGATTACAGTGTAAATAGATGATGGCATACTATAATACTAATCACTGGAGTGATTACAGTGTAAATAGATGATGTCATACTATAATACTAATCACTGGAGTGATTACAGTGTAAATAGATGATGTCATACTATAATACTAATCACTGGAGTGATTACAGTGTAAATAGATGATGTAATACAATAATACTATCACTGGAGTGATTACAGTGTAAATAGATGATGAAATACAATAATACTATCACTGGAGTGATTACAGTGTAAATAGATGATGTAATACTATCACTGGAGTGATTACAGTGTAAATAGATGATGGCATACTATAATACTAATCACTGGAGTGATTACAGTGTAAATAGAGATGTCATATATAATACTAATCACTGGAGTGATTACAGTGTAAATAGATGATGTAATACTATAATACTATCACTGGAGTGATTACAGTGTAAATAGATGATGTAATACTATAATACTATCACTGGAGTGATTACAGTGTAAATAGATGATGTAATACAATAATACCATCACTGGAGTGATTACAGTGTAAATAGATGATGTCATACTATAATACTATCACTGGAGTGATTACAGTGTAAATAGATTATGTAATACTATCACTGGAGTGATTACAGTGTAAATAGATGATGTCATACTATAATACTATCACTGGAGTGATTACAGTGTAAATAGATGATGTAATACTATCACTGGAGTGATTACAGTGTAAATAGATGATGTCATACTATAATACTATCACTGGAGTGATTACAGTGTAAATAGATGATGTCATACTATAATACTATCACTGGAGTGATTACAGTGTAAATAGATGATGTAATACTATCACTGGAGTGATTACAGTGTAAATAGATGATGTCATACTATAATACTATCACTGGAGTGATTACAGTGTAAATAGATGATGTAATACTATCACTGGAGTGATTACAGTGTCAATAGATGATGTCATACTATAATACTAATCACTGGAGTGATTACAGTGTAAATAGATGATGTAATACAATAATACAGTGTAAATAGATGATAATACTATCACTGGAGTGATTACAGTGTAAATAGATGATGTAATACTATAATACTATCACTGGAGTGATTACAGTGTAAATAGATGAGGTCATACTATAATACCATCACTGGAGTGATTACAGTGTAAATATATGATGTCATACTATAATACCATCACTGGAGTGATTACAGTGTAAATAGATTATGTAATACTATCACTGGAGTGATTACAGTGTAAATAGATGATGTCATACTATAATACTATCACTGGAGTGATTACAGTGTAAATAGATGATGTAATACTATCACTGGAGTGATTACAGTGTAAATAGATGATGTAATACTATCACTGGAGTGATTACAGTGTAAATATATGATGTCATACTATAATACTATCACTGGAGTGATTACAGTGTAAATAGATGATGTAATACTATCACTGGAGTGATTACAGTGTAAATAGATGATGTCATACTATAATACTATCACTGGATTGATTACAGTGTAAATAGATGATGTAATACTATCACTGGAGTGATTACAGTGTAAATAGATGATGTCATACTATAATACTATCACTGGAGTGATTACAGTGTAAATAGATGATGTAATACTATCACTGGAGTGATTACAGTGTAAATAGATGATGTCATACTATAATACTATCACTGGAGTGATTACAGTGTAAATAGATGATGTAATACTATCACTGGAGTGATTACAGTGTAAATAGATGATGTCATACTATAATACTATCACTGGAGTGATTACAGTGTAAATAGATGATGTCATACTATAATTCTAGCACTGGAGTGATTACTGTGTAAATATATGATGTCATACTATAATACCATCAGTGGAGTGATTACAGTGTAAATAGATGATGTAATACTATCACTGGAGTGATTACAGTGTAAATAGATGATGTCATACTATAATACTATCACTGGAGTGATTACAGTGTCAATAGATGATGTCATACTATAATACCATCACTGGAGTGATTACAGTGTAAATAGATTATGTAATACAATAATACTATCACTGGAGTGATTACAGTGTAAATAGATGATGTCATACTATAATACTATCACTGGAGTGATTACAGTGTAAATAGATGATGTAACACTATAATACCATCACTGGAGTGATTACAGTGTAAATATATGATGTCATACTATAATACCATCACTGGAGTGATTACAGTGTAAATATATGATGTCATACTATAATACCATCACTGGAGTGATTACAGTGTAAATAGATTATGTAATACTATCACTGGAGTGATTACAGTGTAAATAGATGATGTCATACTATAATACTATCACTGGAGTGATTACAGTGTAAATAGATGATGTAATACTATCACTGGGGTGATTACAGTGTCAATAGATGATGTCATACTATAATACTATCACTGGAGTGATTACAGTGTAAATAGATGATGTCATACTATAATACTATCACTGGAGTGATTACAGTGTAAATAGATGATGTCATACTATAATACTATCACTGGAGTGATTACAGTTTCCTAACGTGTTCTATTGAAGATGGTGAATCTCTGCTGACATCTTTCCATTTATCGTTTACAATAATCTGCAACCAGTGGGTATACACACACACACACACACACACACACACACACACACACACACACACACACACACACACACACACACACACACACACACACACACACACACACACACACACACACACACACACACACACACACACACACACAGTAATAAGGTTAGGTGGTCGTGACGCCCACCAGATGAAGGAGCCCTTCCTTGTACACCCTTTAAGGGGTTTCATGTCAATCCCCATCTCTGCACAGGAAGCCTATACTCACTGGTGCAAAGTACTTAAGTAAAAAATACTTAAGTAGTTTTTTGGGGTTACTATTTGGGTTTACTATTTCCTTTTACTTCCCTACATTCCTAAAGAAAATAAAGTACTTTTGATTCTATACATTTTCCCTGACACCCAGAAGTACTGGTTACATTTGAAAATGCTCAGGCAGGACAGCAATATGGTCCAATCGATGCATCTATCAATACAAGGCGTTGTTATGACCTACTGCCTCACTTAACACAAATACAGCGTTTGTAAATGATGTCTGAGTCTGCCCCTGTCTGTCTGTATATTTTTTTTTTAAAGCAAGAAAATTGTGCCGTCTGGTTTGCTTTAAGGAATTTGATGTGAAGCATTTATTTTTACTCAAGAATGAAAATTAAGTATTTTCCCACCACTTTACTTACATTTGAGTCATTTTAGCAGACAATCTTATCCAGAGTCACTAACACTAGTGAGTCCATATATTTTAAGACTTTTTTTTCATTCTGGTCCCCCTGTGGGAATCGAACCCACAACCCTGGCATTGCAAGTGCCATGCTCAACCAATTAAAATCCTTTTGGAAGTACATTTAGAACCAGACACTTTTAGACTTTTACCCGGGTGACTTTCACTTTTACTTAAGTCATTTTCTGTTAAAGGTATCTTTACTTTTACTCAAGTATGACAATTGAGTACTTTTCCCACCCCTGCCTGTACTGTACGTCTGTGGACCAGAGCCAAGTCAATACATCCCATGTCGTATGTATAGAGTGAGTGAGTCTGAGTCAGAAATGGCCTCCTACTTCCCTCTATAACGCACAACATTTGACCAGAGCTCATACGGGGGGGCCGTTGTTCAAAAGAGAATATGTTACCATTTAGGACACAGCCAAAGTGAATGTCCTCCAGATGCTACAAGCTATCAGCTTTACCTCATCGTTTACAGACCACATGGCTCCAATCTTCAGACCCCCAAGAGCCAGCAGCTCAGGCGGCTTCCTCTCACCCCCTCCCCCAAAAAAAACACATCTCCTCTGATACACCACCGCTTTACATCAGCTAGCTACCTCCCGAACAAAAGCATTAATAAACATTAGGCCTGTTAAGGCCAGGTTGGCTGCATGTGTCAGGGATGTCCATCATCAAGGATAACTACCTGTCTTTGGAGTTGTCAGGGATGTCCATCATCAAGGATAACTACTTTGGAGTTGTATGTCCATCATGTCTGTCTTTGGAGTTGTCAGGGATGTCCATCATCAAGGATAACTACCTGTCTTTGGAGTTGTCAGGGATGTCCATCATCAAGGATAACTACCTGTCTTTGGAGTTGTCAGGGATGTCCATCATCAAGGATAACTACCTGTCTTTGGAGTTGTCAGGGATGTCCATCATCAAGGATAACTACCTGTCTTTGGAGTTGTCAGGGATGTCCATCATCAAGGATAACTACCTGTCTTTGGAGTTGTCAGGGATGTCCATCATCAAGGATAACTACCTGTCTTTGGAGTTGTCAGGGATGTCCATCATAAAGGATAACTACCTGTCTTTGGAGTTGTCAGGGATGTCCATCATCAAGGATAACTACCTGTCTTTGGAGTTGTCAGGGATGTCCATCATCAAGGATAACTACCTGTCTTTGGAGTTGTCAGGGATGTCCATCATCAGGATAACTACCTGTCTTTGGAGTTGTCAGGGATGTCCATCATCAAGGATAACTACCTGTCTTTGGAGTTGTCAGGGATGTCCATCATCAAGGATAACTACCTGTCTTTGGAGTTGTCAGGGATGTCCATCATCAAGGATAACTACCTGTCTTTGGAGTTGTCAGGGATGTCCATCATCAAGGATAACTAAGTTGTCAGGGATGTCCATCATCAAGGATAACTACCTGTCTTTGGAGTTGTCAGGGATGTCCATCATCAAGGATAACTACCTGTCTTTGGAGTTGTCAGGGATGTCCATCATCAAGGATAACTACCTGTCTTTGGAGTTGTCAGGGATGTCCATCATCAAGGATAACTACCTGTCTTTGGAGTTGTCAGGGATGTCCATCATCAAGGATAACTACCTGTCTTTGGAGTTGTCAGGGATGTCCATCATAAAGGATAACTACCTGTCTTTGGAGTTGTCAGGGATGTCCATCATCAAGGATAACTACCTGTCTTTGGAGTTGTCAGGGATGTCCATCATCAAGGATAACTACCTGTCTTTGAGTTGTCAGGGATGTCCATCATCAAGGATAACTACCTGTCTTTGGAGTTGTCAGGGATGTCCATCATAAAGGATAACTACCTGTCTTTGGAGTTGTCAGGGATGTCCATCATAAAGGATAACTACCTGTCTTTGGAGTTGTCAGGATGTCCATCATAAAGGATAACTACCTGTCTTTGGAGTTGTCAGGGATGTCCATCATAAAGGATAACTACCTGTCTTTGGAGTTGTCAGGGATGTCCATCATCAAGGATAACTACCTGTCTTTGGAGTTGTCAGGGATGTCCATCATCAAGGATAACTACCTGTCTTTGGAGTTGTCAGGGATGTCCATCATAAAGGATAACTACCTGTCTTTGGAGTTGTCAGGGATGTCCATCATCAAGGATAACTACCTGTCTTTGGAGTTGTCAGGGATGTCCATCATAAAGGATAACTACCTGTCTTTGGAGTTGTCAGGATGTCCATCATAAAGGATAACTACCTGTCTTTGGAGTTGTCAGGGATGTCCATCATAAAGGATAACTACCTGTCTTTGGAGTTGTCAGGGATGTCCATCATAAAGGATAACTACCTGTCTTTGGAGTTGTCAGGGATGTCCATCATCAAGGATAACTACCTGTCTTTGAGTTGTCAGGGATGTCCATCATCAAGGATAACTACCTGTCTTTGGAGTTGTCAGGGATGTCCATCATCAAGGATAACTACCTGTCTTTGGAGTTGTCAGGGATGTCCATCATCAAGGATAACTACCTGTCTTTGGAGTTGTCAGGGATGTCCATCATCAAGGATAACTACCTGTCTTTTGAGTTGTCAGGGATGTCCATCATAAAGGATAACTACCTGTCTTTGGAGTTGTCAGGGATGTCCATCATCAAGGATAACTACCTGTCTTTGGAGTTGTCAGGGATGTCCATCATAAAGGATAACTACCTGTCTTTGGAGTTGTCAGGGATGTCCATCATAAAGGATAACTACCTGTCTTTGGAGTTGTCAGGGATGTCCATCATAAAGGATAACTACCTGTCTTTGGAGTTGTCAGGATGTCCATCATCAAGGATAACTACCTGTCTTTGGAGTTGTCAGGGATGTCCATCAAAGGATAACTACCTGTCTTTGGAGTTGTCAGGGATGTCCATCATAAAGGATAACTACCTGTCTTTGGAGTTGTCAGGGATGTCCATCATCAAGGATAACTACCTGTCTTTGGAGTTGTCAGGGATGTCCATCATAAAGGATAACTACCTGTCTTTGGAGTTGTCAGGGATGTCCATCATAAAGGATAACTACCTGTCTTTGGAGTTGTCAGGGATGTCCATCATCAAGGATAACTACCTGTCTTTGAGTTGTCAGGGATGTCCATCATAAAGGATAACTACCTGTCTTTGGAGTTGTCAGGGATGTCCATCATCAAGGATAACTACCTGTCTTTGGAGTTGTCAGGGATGTCCATCATCAAGGATAACTACCTGTCTTTGGAGTTGTCAGGGATGTCCATCATAAAGGATAACTACCTGTCTTTGGAGTTGTCAGGGATGTCCATCATCAGGATAACTACCTGTCTTTGGAGTTGTCAGGGATGTCCATCATCAAGGATAACTACCTGTCTTTGGAGTTGTCAGGGATGTCCATCATCAAGGATAACTACCTGTCTTTGGAGTTGTCAGGGATGTCCATCATCAAGGATAACTACCTGTCTTTGGAGTTGTCAGGGATGTCCATCATAAAGGATAACTACCTGTCTTTGGAGTTGTCAGGGATGTCCATCATCAAGGATAACTACCTGTCTTTGGAGTTGTCAGGGATGTCCATCATCAAGGATAACTACCTGTCTTTGGAGTTGTCAGGGATGTCCATCATCAAGGATAACTACCTTGTCTTTGGAGTTGTCAGGATGTCCATCATCAAGGATAACTACCTGTCTTTGGAGTTGTCAGGGATGTCCATCATAAAAGGATAACTACCTGTCTTTGAGTTGTCAGGGATGTCCATCATAAAGGATAACTACCTGTCTTTGGAGTTGTCAGGATGTCCATCATCAAGGATAACTACCTGTCTTTGGAGTTGTCAGGATGTCCATCATCAAGGATAACTACCTGTCTTTGAGTTGTCAGGGATGTCCATCATCAAGGATAACTACCTGTCTTTGGAGTTGTCAGGGATGTCCATCATCAAGGATAACTACCTGTCTTTGGAGTTGTCAGGGATGTCCATCATAAAGGATAACTACCTGTCTTTGAGTTGTCAGGATGTCCATCATCAAGGATAACTACCTGTCTTTGGAGTTGTCAGGGATGTCCATCATAAAGGATAACTACCTGTCTTTGAGTTGTCAGGGATGTCCATCATCAAGGATAACTACCTGTCTTTGGAGTTGTCAGGGATGTCCATCATCAAGGATAACTACCTGTCTTTGGAGTTGTCAGGGATGTCCATCATCAAGGATAACTACCTGTCTTTGGAGTTGTCAGGGATGTCCATCATCAAGGATAACTACCTGTCTTTGGAGTTGTCAGGATGTCCATCATAAAGGATAACTACCTGTCTTTGGAGTTGTCAGTGATGTCCATCATAAAGGATAACTACCTGTCTTTGGAGTTGTCAGGGATGTCCATCATCAAGGATAACTACCTGTCTTTGGAGTTGTCAGGATGTCCATCATCAAGGATAACTACCTGTCTTTGGAGTTGTCAGGATGTCCATCATCAGGATAACTACCTGTCTTTGGAGTTGTCAGGGATGTCCATCATCAAGGATAACTACCTGTCTTTGGAGTTGTCAGATGTCCATCATCAAGGATAACTACCAACGTCTTTGGAGTTGTCAGGGATGTCCATCATCAAGGATAACTACCTGTCTTTGGAGTTGTCAGGGATGTCCATCATAAAGGATAACTACCTGTCTTTGGAGTTGTCAGGGATGTCCATCATCAAGGATAACTACCTGTCTTTGGAGTTGTCAGGGATGTCCATCATCAAGGATAACTACCTGTCTTTGGAGTTGTCAGGGATGTCCATCATCAAGGATAACCTGTCTTTGAGCGTGGGGATGTCCATCATCAAGGATAACTACCTGTCTTTGGAGTTGTCAGGGATGTCCATCATAAAGGATAACTACCTGTCTTTGGAGTTGTCAGGGATGTCCATCATCAAGGATAACTACCTGTCTTTGGAGTTGTCAGGGGATGTCCATCATCAAGGATAACTACCTGTCTTTGGAGTTGTCAGGGATGTCCATCATCAGGATAACTACCTGTCTTTGGAGTTGTCAGGGATGTCCATCATCAAGGATAACTACCTGTCTTTGGAGTTGTCAGGGATGTCCATCATAAAGGATAACTACCTGTCTTTGGAGTTGTCAGGGATGTCCATCATAAAGGATAACTACCTGTCTTTGGAGTTGTCAGGGATGTCCATCATAAAGGATAACTACCTGTCTTTGGAGTTGTCAGGGATGTCCATCATAAAGGATAACTACCTGTCTTTGGAGTTGTCAGGGATGTCCATCATAAAGGATAACTACCTGTCTTTTGGAGTTGTCAGGGATGTCCATCATCAAGGATAACTACCTGTCTTTGGAGTTGTCAGGGATGTCCATCATAAAGGATAACTACCTGTCTTTGGAGTTGTCAGGGATGTCCATCATAAATGATAACTACCTGTCTTTGGAGTTGTCAGGGATGTCCATCATCAAGGATAACTACCTGTCTTTGGAGTTGTCAGGGATGTCCATCATAAAGGATAACTACCTGTCTTTGGAGTTGTCAGGGATGTCCATCATAAAGGATAACTACCTGTCTTTGGAGTTGTCAGGGATGTCCATCATAAAGGATAACTACCTGTCTTTGGAGTTGTCAGGGATGTCCATCATAAAGGATAACTACCTGTCTTTGGAGTTGTCAGGGATGTCCATCATAAAGGATAACTACCTGTCTTTGGAGTTGTCAGGGATGTCCATCATAAAGGATAACTACCTGTCTTTGGAGTTGTCAGGATGTCCATCATAAAGGATAACTACCTGTCTTTGGAGTTGTCAGGGATGTCCATCATAAAGGATAACTACCTGTCTTTGAGTTGTCAGGATGTCCATCATAAAGGATAACTACCTGTCTTTGGAGTTGTCAGGGATGTCCATCATAAAGGATAACTACCTGTCTTTGAGTTGTCAGGGATGTCCATCATCAAGGATAACTACCTGTCTTTGGAGTTGTCAGGGATGTCCATCATAAAGGATAACTACCTGTCTTTGGAGTTGTCAGGGATGTCCATCATAAAGGATAACTACCTGTCTTTGGAGTTGTCAGGATGTCCATCATAAAGGATAACTACCTGTCTTTGGAGTTGTCAGGGATGTCCATCATAAAGGATAACTACCTGTCTTTGGAGTTGTCAGGGATGTCCATCATAAAGGATAACTACCTGTCTTTGGAGTTGTCAGGGATGTCCATCATAAAGGATAACTACCTGTCTTTGGAGTTGTCAGGGATGTCCATCATAAAAGGATAACTACCTGTCTTTGGAGTTGTCAGGGATGTCCATCATAAAGGATAACTACCTGTCTTTGGAGTTGTCAGGGATGTCCATCATAAAGGATAACTACCTGTCTTTGGAGTTGTCAGGGATGTCCATCATAAAGGATAACTACCTGTCTTTGGAGTTGTCAGGGATGTCCATCATGTCCAAAGGATAACTACCTGTCTTTGGAGTTGTCAGGGATGTCCATCATAAAGGATAACTACCTGTCTTTGGAGTTGTCAGGGATGTCCATCATCAAGGATAACTACCTGTCTTTGGAGTTGTCAGGGATGTCCATCATAAAGGATAACTACCTGTCTTTGGAGTTGTCAGGGATGTCCATCATCAAGGATAACTACCTGTCTTTGAGTTGTCAGGATGTCCATCATAAAGGATAACTACCTGTCTTTGGAGTTGTCAGGGATGTCCATCATAAAGGATAACTACCTGTCTTTGGAGTTGTCAGGGATGTCCATCATAAAGGATAACTACCTGTCTTTGGAGTTGTCAGGGATGTCCATCATAAAGGATAACTACCTGTCTTTGGAGTTGTCAGGGATGTCCATCATAAAGGATAACTACCTGTCTTTGAGTTGTCAGGGATGTCCATCATCAAGGATAACTACCTGTCTTTGAGTTGTCAGGATAACTATGTCCATCATAAAGGATAACTACCTGTCTTTGAGTTGTCAGGGATGTCCATCATAAAGGATAACTACCTGTCTTTGGAGTTGTCAGGGATGTCCATCATAAAGGATAACTACCTGTCTTTGGAGTTGTCAGGGATGTCCATTAAAGGATAACTACCTGTCTTTGGAGTTGTCAGGGATGTCCATCATAAAGGATAACTACCTGTCTTTGGAGTTGTCAGGGATGTCCATCATAAAGGATAACTACCTGTCTTTGGAGTTGTCAGGGATGTCCATCATAAAGGATAACTACCTGTCTTTGGAGTTGTCAGGGATGTCCATCATCAAGGATAACTACCTGTCTTTGGAGTTGTCAGGGATGTCCATCATAAAGGATAACTACCTGTCTTTGGAGTTGTCAGGGATGTCCATCATAAAGGATAACTACCTGTCTTTGGAGTTGTCAGGATGTCCATCATAAAGGATAACTACCTGTCTTTGGAGTTGTCAGGGATGTCCATCATAAAGGATAACTACCTGTCTTTGGAGTTGTCAGGGATGTCCATCATAAAGGATAACTACCTGTCTTTGGAGTTGTCAGGGATGTCCATCATCAAGGATAACTACCTGTCTTTGGAGTTGTCAGGGATGTCCATCATAAAGGATAACTACCTGTCTTTGGAGTTGTCAGGGATGTCCATCATAAAGGATAACTACCTGTCTTTGGAGTTGTCAGGGATGTCCATCATAAAGGATAACTACCTGTCTTTGGAGTTGTCAGGGATGTCCATCATAAAGGATAACTACCTGTCTTTGGAGTTGTCAGGGATGTCCATCATAAAGGATAACTACCTGTCTTTGGAGTTGTCAGGGATGTCCATCATAAAGGATAACTACCTGTCTTTGGAGTTGTCAGGGATGTCCATCATCACCTGTCTTTGGAAGGATAACTACCTGTCTTTGGAGTTGTCAGGGATGTCCATCATAAAGGATAACTACCTGTCTTTGAGTTGTCAGGGATGTCCATCATCAAGGATAACTATAACTAAAGGATAACTACCTGTCTTTGGAGTTGTCAGGGATGTCCATCATAAAGGATAACTACCTGTCTTTGGAGTTGTCAGGGATGTCCATCATAAAGGATAACTACCTGTCTTTGGAGTTGTCAGGGATGTCCATCATAAAGGATAACTACCTGTCTTTGGAGTTGTCAGGGATGTCCATCATAAAGGATAACTACCTGTCTTTGGAGTTGTCAGGGATGTCCATCATAAAGGATAACTACCTGTCTTTGGAGTTGTCAGGGATGTCCATCATAAAGGATAACTACCTGTCTTTGGAGTTGTCAGGGATGTCCATCATCAAGGATAACTACCTGTCTTTGGAGTTGTCAGGGATGTCCATCATAAAGGATAACTACCTGTCTTTGGAGTTGTCAGGGATGTCCATCATCAAGGATAACTACCTGTCTTTGGAGTTGTCAGGGATGTCCATCATAAGGATAACTACCTGTCTTTGGAGTTGTCAGGGATGTCCATCATAAAGGATAACTACCTGTCTTTGGAGTTGTCAGGGATGTCCATCATAAAGGATAACTACCTGTCTTTGGAGTTGTCAGGATGTCCATCATAAAGCATTACTACCTGTCTTTGGAGTTGTCAGGGATGTCCATTAAAAGCATTACTACCTGTCTTTGGAGTTGTCAGGGATGTCCATCATAAAGGATAACTACCTGTCTTTGGAGTTGTCAGGGATGTCCATCATAAAGGATAACTACCTGTCTTTGGAGTTGTCAGGGATGTCCATCATAAAGGATAACTACCTGTCTTTGGAGTTGTCAGGGATGTCCATCATAAAGGATAACTACCTGTCTTTGGAGTTGTCAGGGATGTCCATCATCAAGGATAACTACCTGTCTTTGGAGTTGTCAGGGATGTCCATCATCAAGGATAACTACCTGTCTTTGGAGTTGTCAGGGATGTCCATCATCAAGGATAACTACCTGTCTTTGGAGTTGTCAGGGATGTCCATCATCAAGGATAACTACCTGTCTTTGGAGTTGTCAGGGATGTCCATCATCAAGGATAACTACCTGTCTTTGAGTTGTCAGATGTCCATCATAAAGTCAGGGATTACTCAGCATTACTACCTGTCTTTGGAGTTGTCAGGGATGTCCATCATAAAGCATTACTACCTGTCTTTGGAGTTGTCAGGGATGTCCATCATAAAGCATTACTACCTGTCTTTGGAGTTGTCAGGGATGTGTTTCCTAGGTGTTATGAGTCATGTGATCTGGACACATTGGAGTCTAGTGTAGCAGACTGATAGAATCTGTTTTTTCCAACAGTAAGACTCCAATTGATTTGACACATTTTCTGAAACACACTGCTGTATATAAATAACGTGTTGTTGTTGGTAGCTAATGGTCACAGCATACTTACAAAGAAAATTAAGAATAAAATACAAAAATGTAGTATGTTACTCCAGAACCAGCCAGGGCTGGTAGAGTTGGGTATTAGAGCAGGCCAGGGCTGGTTCTGGAGTGGTAGAGCTGGGTATTAGCAGGGCTGGTCCAGTGGTAGTGCTGGGTAATATTAGAGCAGCTGGTCCTGGAGTGGTAGTGCTGGGTATTAGAGCAGGGCTGGTACTGGAGTGGTAGTGCTGGGAATTAGAGCTGAGTAGAAAAGGTATTAGAGGGCTGGTACTGGAGCTGGTATTAGAACAGGGCTGTCCTGGGAATTAGAGCAGGGCTGGTACTGGAGTGGTAGTGCTGGGTATTAGAGCAGGGCTGGTCCTGGAGTGGTAGAGCTGGGTATTAGAACAGGGCTGGTCCTGGAGTGGTAGAGTTGGGTATTAGAGCAGGCCAGGGCTGTTCCTGGAGTGGTAGTGCTGGGTATTAGAGCAGGGCTGGTACTGGTAGTGTGGTATTAGAGCAGGGCTGGCTGGGTAGTGCTGGGTATTAGAACAGGTCAGGGCTGGTACTGAGTGGTAGAGTGAACAGGTGCTGGTACTGGAGTGGTAGTGCTGGGGAGCAGGGCTGGTACTGGAGTGGTAGTGCTGGGTATTAGAGCAGGGCTGGTACTAGAGTGGTAGTGGCTGGAGTAGTGGTAGAGCTGGGTATTAGAACACTTGTGGGGCTGGTTCTGGAGTGGTAGAGCTGGGGTCAGGGCTGGTACTGGAGTGGTAGTGCTGGGAGCAGATCAGGGGATTAGCAGTCAGGGCTGGTACTGGAGTGGTAGAGCTGGGTATTAGAGCAGGGCTGGGCTGGTACTGGAACAGATCAGGGCTGGTACTGAGTGGTAGTGCTGGAACAGATCAGGGCTGGTATTAGAGCTGGGAATTAGAAACAAATCAGGGCTGGTTCTGGAGTGGTAGAGCTGGGCAGAGCAGGTCAGGGCTGGTACTGGAGTGGTAGAGCTGGGTATTAGAACAGATCAGGGCTGGTTCTGGAGTGGTAGAGCTGGGTATTAGAACAGGTCCTGGTACTGGAGTGGTAGTGCTGGGTATTAGAACAGATCAGGGCTGGTACTGGAGTGGTACCGGCAGGGAATTAGGATCAGGGGCTGGTACTGAGTGGTAGTGCTGGGTATTAGAACAGTCAGGGCTGGTACTGAGTGGTAGTGCTGGGTATTAGAACAGGTCAGGGCTGGTCCTGGAGTGGTAGAGCTGGGCATTAGAACAGATCAGGCTGGTTCTGGAGTGGTAGAGCTGGGTATTAGAGCAGGGCTGGTTCTGGAGTGGTAGAGCTGGGTATTAGAACAGATCAGGCTGGTACTGCAGAGCTGGTAGAGAGCTGGGCTGAGTGGTAGAGCTGGGTATTAGAACAGGGCTGGTACTGAGTGGTAGAGCTGGGTATTAGAACAGATCAGGCTGGTTCTGGAGTGGTAGTGCTGGGTATTAGAGCAGGGCTGGTACTGGAGTGGTAGAGCTGGGTATTAGAACAGATCAGGGCTGGTTCTCTGGAGTGGTAGAGCTGGGTATTAGAGCAGGGTTGGTTCTGGAATGGTAGAGCTGGGTATTAGAACAGATCAGGGCTGGTTCTGGAGTGGTAGAGCTGGGTATTAGAACAGATCAGGCTGGTCTGGAGTGGTAGAGCTGGGTATTAGAACAGATCAGGGCTGGTTCTGAGTGGTAGAGCTGGGTATTAGAACAGATCAGGGCTGGTTCTGGCAGAGCTGGGTATTAGAGCAGGGAGTCCTGTATTAGAGCAGAACAGGTAGAGCAGGGCTGGTACTGGAGGTATTAGGTAGGGCTGGTACTGGTAGTGCTGGGAATTAGAACAGATCAGGCTGGTACTGGAGTGGTAGAGCTGGGTATTAGAGCAGATCAGGGCTGGCGGAGTGGTAGTGATGGTATTAGAGCAGGGCTGGTCCTGGAGTGGTAGTGCTGGGTATTAGAGCAGGGCTGGTACTGGAGTGGTAGTGTTGGGAATTAGGAGTAGGCTGGTACTGAGTGGTAGTGCTGGGAATTAGAGCAGGGCTGGTACTGGAGTGGTAGTGCTGGGTATTAGAGCAGGGCTGGTACTGGAGTGGTGAAAAGGGTATTAGAACAGGTCAGGGCTGGTACTGGAGTGGTAGTGCTGGGAATTAGAGCAGGGCTGGTACTGGAGTGGTAGTGCTGGGTATTAGAGCAGGGCTGGTCCTAGAGTGGTAGTGCTGGGAATTAGAGCAGGGCTGGTACTGGAGTGGTAGTGCTGGGTATTAGAGAGGGGTAGAACTGGTGCTGG
>NW_025745315.1:0-30830 GCF_021184085.1 Oncorhynchus gorbuscha
TACCCATGAGTTTACCAGTGAATCGCCAGGGTTAGAGCTTAAGCCCGATCTATTCATTGTTATTTAGTATATGGCAACTAGCGCATCACTCTTCAATTGAAATGGTGGGAAACAAACGAAAGCGGCTACATCTCTCATAAAAACTGATCAGAAATTACATCACAGAATAATTATATTGGAGCAGTAGAACATTGGCTACCATAACTTCAATGGCTTTTCAAGAACCAAATAGCCTAGACGAGATGTTCAAGGTAGGCTATTCCATGATGACTGAATTGCTCATCGCAACTATTTAACCAAGACTTTTCAAATACCTGCTTTGCATACCCATTCTTGCCTTAACATTTACTAGTAGATATCATAACTTAGAACATCTTTTGGTTTTTGGGCGAGCTGCTCCACGCAACAACCAGATGTTTGAGAGCTGCAGGCATTTCTGACAGATTATCTGTGTAAAGTGTGCGTGTGATAGATAATCGGCATAACGGAAGAACAGCTTTGGGAATTAATCTTTTTTTAATCAATTATATAGCCTAGATTAAAAATAGCATTATTACAATACTGTTTTCACTGGCAAAGCGAGCCACTGACTGGGATGATCGACTGGCCCTGAGGGTGGAAGCCCTCAATGTCCGAGCCCTGACACACAGACAGGGCTTTCCGTGCCGTTGTTGCCTCTTTTTTATTTGATTTTATTTCACCTTTATTTAACCAGGTTAGCTAGTTGAGAACAAGTTCTCATTTGCAACTACGACCTGGCCAAGATAAAGCAATTCGACACATACAACAACACAGAGTTCCACATGGAATAAACAAAACATACAGTCAATAATACAGTAGAACAAAAGAAAACAAAAAGTCTATATACAGTGAGTGCAAATGAGGTAAGGGTTAGGGTTAGGGACATAAATAGGCCAAGTATAGGTGGCGAAGTAATTACAATATAGCAATTAAACACTAGAATGGTAGATTGGCAGAAGATGAAATGTGCAGGTAGAGATACTGGGGTGCAAAGGAGCTAAATAAATAAATAAATACCAGTATGGGGATGAGGTAGGTGGATAGATGGGCTATTTACAGATAGGCTAAGTATAGGTGCAGTGATCTGTAAACTTCAGAAAGTTGGTATATTTTTGGTCAATTTTGCACATTACTGTTTGAATAAATGCTAATAGTTTTTGGTTCCAGTTGCTTTAAAAAAAAAACGCAATGCAAAGTCAAAAGGTCGCAAGTGCGACTGTTTTGGTCGCAGTAACGAACCCTCTTCTGGATTTCATGAAGTTAAATATGAATTTAGGAGATGTTGACAGCGTGTCAAATCCACATTTTTTCTGTCTCTCTGGAACAGATGGGCATCTGGCTCATTGTCACCATTGTGTTGGTCATGTAATTATGTGTAACCATTTTGTTGTAGCATGGCGAATCTCTGCGACATCTAGTTCAATGGAGCATACAGACATGAGAAATGAACAGACGGCGTTATCTCAATGTTGGTTTTTCTAACGAGTATTATCTAACCGCTGCAATTTAATCAAACCCCAAATTAATTAATTATCAATACATATTTAAATCAATACATATTGATCTTCCAGGACTGCTGTTCTAATGTGTTAATTTAAATGATTGCTATTATATATACTTCAACCACCACATACAATATTCAGACCCTTGACTTTTTTCACATTTTGTTACATTACAACCCGAGGAGATTCCACCCAAATCGGGTACATTTTCACCACAGCGGCTACAAGTAATTTGACAGGCTTTTTTCTGTTCACTGAATATCAGGGTCAATTATGGAGTCCTGTCTGGCAGCCATTCTCTGCGCATTAGTGCATATTAGGCAAGCAGGCCCACAGTGCAGAGGAGGGACCTAGCCCATGGTCATCTGCCTGGGTGACCCACATATCTCCCAGGCGCTCCTCACTCACTATCTTATTCGCCCCCAGCGAAACATACGCCCAAGCATAACACGGTGAAGTACACACAGGCTAAACACAAACACTCTGAATCAGTAAAGTGGTAGCCCCCAACAGACACTCCCCCCACACCCTTCCAGGTTTTTCAATAATTAAAAGAAAATTAATAAATTATTCATCAATAATGTCCACTAAATAAATAATGCTTTTTGGTTCAGGCTAAATTGACTTTGCCATTTATAGAATGACAGTGTCTTCTCAAAATGATCCAATCTGGCAATCAACTTGATTTTAACTAACTTTCAAATGGGACACCAGAATAATAATGCTCGCTAAATGTCACCGCAAAAATTATAGTTCAGCAGCAATCTGTTTTGTTGAAGGTGAGCACTCTGAAAAATGCTCTGTCAGGGCCGAGCCCTTTCATTTCTGAATCAAAGGCTCATTTTCCATGCACCTTTGCTTCTGTGAAGGATCAAAGACTCTCTCCAGTTAGAGCACAGAGCACCTCACATAAGAGAGGAGACTGGGAATAAAGAGAGGGAGAATGAAGGGCTGAAAGAGAAAGTGAGAGTCCTGTCTCTCTGATCTGCAGACTGGGGAACTAGAGCATCTACTTGGGCCAATTCCTGTCTCTCCTTTTGTCTTCGGAATGAGAACGTGGAGAAGCCATGGAATCAAAACAGAGAAAAGGCAAGCGGGGGGGGCAAGGGATATAGAAAGGGAGGAAGGGATAGAGGGGGTTGCCTCGTGTACACTTATCAACTGTCCTCACACTTTTTTTGGTAGGGGGCATCAATTCTTTAAACATCAGCTATCTGAGCAGCTAACCGATCGCTGCAGCTGTAAATAGCCCACCCAATCTACCTACCTCATCCCCATATTGCTTTTATTTACTTTTCTGCTCTTTTGCACACCAGTATTTCTACTTGCACATCATCATCTGCACATCTATCACTCCAGTGTTCATTTGCTAAATTGTAGTTACTTCGCTACTATGGCCTATACAGCGTGTGCAAATGGCGTGAGGAGGTAAGGCAATATTTCCTCACGCCATTTGCACACGCTGTATCAACTTTCTTTTTTTTCTATTGTGTTATTGACTGTACGCTTGTTTATTCCCTGTTTAACTCTGTGTTGTTGTTTGTGTCACACTGTTTTGCTTTATCTTGGCCAGGTCGCAGTTGTAAATGAGAACTTGTTCTCAACTAGCCTACCTGGTTAAATAAAGGTGAAATAAAAATAAAAAATAAAATTCCATCAGTAATGTTGGGGATTCGGTTGTCAGCTATTGGCTGGTGGATCTGTGTGCATACCGTGTTTTCAATGCACGGAGACTTAAGTCATTGTATATCTGTCCTACAGCATTTATTAGTCTAAGCACTCATCTGCTACAAAAAAAATCTCTGTGGGCAAAAAGCTGGGCATTTCCGTTGTAGTAAATCCCCATGTGGGGGACTCTGGTCATAAAAGAGATGTTGAAAGCTTTGGGGAAATTCAACACTGTCACAATCTGCTCCTCCTGTCTCAATTGACTCTTTTGATGAAAGCTGCAAAGGGTTTCCCTCTTTCCGTCTATGCTAGGGAGGGAAGGAAGACAGAACAGAAATACGTTCTCACATTTGGTGGCAGCAATGGGATCCAGCCTTAACCAAGGAAAGCCAGGGGTCTATGAATTCCAAACAGATTTGAAGTGTAGATACTGAAGTCTGGAGCAAGGGGCTGTGGTCAATTGTCAGTAAGCGAATCAGCTGTCCAGATGACCGATAAGGGCAAAGGGAGAAAATCTTGCTAACCGTGACAGGTTAGTACATAATAAATCAGGAGTTTCAGAAGGAGAAATTCTTCGCATGACACACACACACACACACACACACACACACACACACACACACACACACACACACACACACACACACACACACACACACACACACACACAAACACACACACACAAAAGCTGCTGGATCGAGGGCTGCTACTGCAGCTCGGCCTAATATGTCCACCTTCTTTTTTTAAACTTATACACGGAGTGACGAGGAGGCTGCCCTGCCCTCCACCCCACACTCACACTCTTCTACCCTAACCCCTTCCAGCCCCCCGCAGCTTGCTCACACGCATCACTTCTGGGTCAGTGGCCATCGCTGAGAGTTACAGTGAAGCTGAAGAGGAAGAAGTGGGCAGGCAGCGCTGCGGGGACTAACAATACCACCCCACACTACCCCCACCCTCTCACCCAACCCCCTTGTCCCACTCCACCCCGCCTGCACCCACATGTCTATACCGCCTCCCTCTTCTTCTGCCTCCATTCCATCAGCTATAGGCCCCAAGACCCAGCTGAAGTGATAAATGGAGCACTCGGTCTAGCTCGGAGTACAGTCTATATTTTTGAGGATTTGTTTTTGAACATAGTGCAGCTTTCTCTGTCTTTCTCTGCGTTTGTAATTAACCTGTGAGGGGAGGACAAGTTGTTTTGCTCTGCAACAACCGCAATTCACTGGTCTATTACCGCCTTTCTACTGAAAGATAGCTACTCCCCACGCATGGGCAGTCCCATACCAGATTCCCATCAGGGGCGAGGTCTGGAAAGAACGCCCTAGTGCCCCAATATTCAAATCATTATTAAGATGATGGTTATTACTACCGTTGAAGGCCGTCCAGAGATAATTATCTGTCAGCTGGACGTAGCGCTATACGGTAGGACATCATCTGATGAGGAGATTAAAACCTGAGGATTAGGCAAAACACAAACAAGTGCCGTACAACCTTTTGCTTGATACAGCAGGCCCTTGTGGGCCTATTCATATCACTCCCGCAGAGGAGGGTGGGAATGTGTTCCCAAAAAATACTTAATTTCAATTCAAATTTGTTAAATAGATGTTAGTCCATAACATATCTGTATATTTTTTCATGCTAATTTGGCCGATATGATGTGCAGTCATTCACAAAAACAAAATGGTTCTAGTTTATTAAGAGGCATTAGCAACCTGCTCTGACAACTACGAGTTGATCTTTTTGTGAACATCGGCAGTTGTGATATCCCAGTGAACTACTTTAAAGTGAGATATGTCCTGAAACTATTGAGGATCCCTACTGCATTATTCAAATCCAGGAATAAAGGGGGCAGTCCCTTTGCTGCCCTCCTCTTAAGAGCTTTTGACAAGAATAAAGTGGTGTGTCACGCCACATGATTCAGAGAATTAAACCATTCTTGAGGATTTTGCCTCTGAAGCTCCAAAAATATCAAGGCTTTGAAGGAAATTGAGGGCAACCTATAAACCTGACCTCTTCTGCAGGGGGAAAAGAGTAAAGGAAAAGAAACGCCTCCACATGAGCATTCCTTTGTGCTCGGCATATCCAATCCTCAAACGTAAGTCTGGCTTACCCAGAGTGTTTAGAAGCAATGTAGACTGGTTTAAAAAGTGTCTAATGAGTCTCATTCCCGCTCTCTAAGCCAGGTAGAAGCTCAGTATAAGGGTCTATTTCAACATAATTTAAAACACCAGCTATTACAGAGGTATCACATCATCCTGCTTAATTTATAGGCTATGGCCAATAATTTTGCTGCATGTTGTTGGTGCAACTTCGAGACCTGAGTAATGTACAAAAATGTGTATGTGTTACTAGTTGAAAGGCACAAATAGGTGAGGGAATAAATTGTTATGGGCCTAGTGCTTGGTCCAAGGTAGTCAAATTCCCACATAATAATTTTCTGAAGGGGTTAAGAGTGCCAAGTGAAAAGATTGCCATAACACACTGATTCCGCTTGATAACGTGCTAAATATTACAGTATTTCTAAAGCTGTAGTATAAAGGTGCATGATCAGAAATCAGTGTGACTTACCCGACAGGGTTTTACCATGCCAAGGGGTCAGGACAGACTCTATGCCTCACGTCATAGAATGTATCTCATGCCTCCCTCAGAGTCCCTGGGCTCTGCGAATGAGCATTATTAGATGCTGGTGGTCCAGGAGAAATGGGCGCAATGCAGTGAGTCGCTAGTGGGATGATGTAAGAGGCCAGGGTCAGGGGTTAGAATGAATTTCTCTGCGATGGTCATTTTTTGCTTGCTGTCATCTTGACTATTTGGACAGCCAGTGTCGGTTTACCTTTTCTCCCTCCATTCTCACTTTGACAAATGACCCGTCACTGGGGAGTTAGTGCTGCAGTTGCCCACTTTCAGCTACTGGGACAGCTAGGACAAAACGTTCCCCCCATAAGGTGCTGTATTGTTCTCTCAGGAACATTTTCCCATTGCTTTTCTCCCCCTCTCCCTTTTCTTTAGTTAAGACTACGACAAAAACATACAGCATTGGTTCAATGGCAGTACAAGAAAAATTGGCAATGGGAGACTCCATTTGCAGCTGAGAGCAGTCCCAGGCTTTTTCCCTTTGAGTGTTAAGTGGTCTGCCCAGTGCTCGGATAAAAACAGGGTCAATGTGAAAAAGCGAGAACAAATACTTTGCGGGTTGCTGGTGTTGCTTCCTGGTCCTCTGTTGTCTGCCAGTCGGAATCCGCTGATGGTGCAGACGTCCTTGCTGGCGGTTGTCTGGCTGGTAGGGCAGTGCTGGATGCAGGCTATCAAAGAGTCCCGTTCTTCACTTTATTTATGGGCCAATGGCAAAGTTCAAATGCTACCTGGGAGTTAAGCTCAGTGACAGGGGACTCTGCCAAGTTTGGAAGGGGAGTTGAGGAGGTAGGGGGCTGGTTGCCAAAAAATAAAAAATACGATCTTGAGTGGGACTGATGCAAACTCCACCTGTCTCCATGGAGGCTCTCCTCCTAGATTATTCCCCTTCTCATTCATGGCATGTTAGTGTAGCATTGTTGGTGGGATGCCACTGACTGCTCTCAGAAGAGGAAGCCAGAGAAAGATGGAGAAAAAGAGAGAGAAAGCTCATTTTTGAATGTGTAGACTGTAAATGGGTGTGGTGGCAGTGGTATAGGCAGGACCAGAGCCATGGGGCACAGAGAAAAATGTGCAGTTTCATAGCTAATGTCATGCTATTTTACCATGAGGACAAAATGCTACACTTTTAGAGCTCAGGGATTATTGAAAGACTTTTTTTCCCCACAAATATTTGTCTTAATACTAACAAAATTTGAAATGTATATTTGGTAGAAAAATGTATCAACTATCACAATGTCGTGTCTTTGGCATCATTAAATTGAAGACTGTTATTTTATCAAATCAATTTTCTGTAATTATTATTACGTGATTAAACTAATCATGTAAATGTAATTAACTAGGAAGTTGGGACACCAAGGAAAATCTTCAGATTAGACATTTATAATTTTCCTAATATAACTCTTCAGATATTTTAATATCTGATCAATTAGTCTTCCAATTAATGAATTATTCTTTACCTCACGTTAGTCTCATTCCAAACTTTGTAAATTGTTGGTTATCTGCACGAACCCAGCCTTTACTATGAATCATCCAAACACCAATTGTCTTATTCATTTATTTACTAGCTAACTAAATAATCACAGAAATGCATAAACAAACAATGGATACGGTTACAAGGAAATGATAGGGGAGGTTCCCTGGTGGGCTGAGCCGATATGACGGCTTGGTGGACAAAGGGAAGTGGATGTGGACTGAGAAAGGCAGGAATGACAAAAGAGTTACTACACAGTTGATAAATATATTAATTTAAATTCGAATCCTTTGCACATGAACGCTTACTCATTCGGGAATATTTGCAATCAATATATATTTACGCTCAGTGTGTCGTCGTGATCTCTGATGGAATCGTCCGTCTTTCTGTTGAAACGTTCATCCGCCCGTCTCACTCTCTGCTCCCCTGAAGTATTTCGTGGTTAGAATGGATACTTCAGTGTACCATTAAGAAATGTTCACATAGATAGACGTTTCGGCGGTTGTGGGTCTTCGCATCCCCCAAACATAATTTCTAGCTGCAGACTAGTAATTAGTATCTAAGATTTGCTCTTATTCTGTTGGGATCGATAGTCTCAGAGTTGAACCATTTCCATCCGTGTAGCCAAGGCTCCATGTGGTACGGTTAGGAATTCAAAACCCATTATAACCTTAGCTTTTTGTGGTCTCTGCTCAAACCTTCGCCCCTCAGCTGTCCGAGGTATGCATGGTCTGTAGAGGAAATATTCAGGTGGGGTTTTTATTCGTAACAGTAGAAAAGGGCTGTCCCATGAGCCATATCATGTCTGTGTTCATGGGGGCGGGCCAGTGACTTAGTTAAACTTTAAAGGGAATACAATTCTCTCACATTAACGGTTTAAAATCACATTATATAATTTCCCAAATAGTTTCATCTTTACTCATTCATTTTATACAATCATCATTTGACTCAAACCTCATTTTTATTTTTTATTTTTTTTACCTTTATTTAACTAGGCAAGTCAGTTAAGAACAAATTCTTATTTTCAATGACGGCCTAGGAACAGTGGGTTAACTGCCTGTTCAGGGGCAGAACGACAAATTTGTAATGTATGGTCTTTCATGAGGTCACAAACATGAAACAAAATGGACCGGGTCATAGCTGGCTTCTCCACCAACCGTTTACACATTCTCCAAAACATGGATATTGTTCAGTTCTCAAGTTCTGTGATGTAGAAGAAGTGAAACTCATATATATATATATATATATATATATATACTGCATGGCCAGGAGAGAGTCTCCTCCAGGAATTTACGACCTGAGATAACAGAACCTGGGTGTAGGAGGGAGAGAGAGGGGGGATGCCACACTCTATACCCGGAATGGGCCATGTCATGACAACATCATGTTAAGTAACAACTTAATATGCAACTACACTATATACAGTGAGGCAAAAGTATTTAGTCAGCCACCAATTGTGCAAGTTCTCCCAATTAAAAAGATGAGGCCTGTAATTTTCATCATAGGTACACTTCAACTATGACAGACAAAATGAGAAAAGAAATCCAGAAAATCACATTGTAGGATTTTTAATGAATTTATTTGCAAATTATGGTGGAAAATAAGTATTTGGTCACCTACAAACAAGCAAGATTTCTGGCTCTCACGGACCTGTAACTACTTTAAGAGGCTCCTCTGTCCTCCACTCGTTACCTGTATTAATGGCACCTGTTTGAACTTCTGATTACATCAGATGAACAAAAGTTTCTCAATACTTTGTTATGTACCCTTTTTTTGGCAATGACAGTTAACCCTAACCATAAAAGGTTATATCCAATAAATGTTGTTCCACTTCATGATTGTGTCCCACTTGTTGATTCTTCACAAAATAATACAGTTTTATATCTTTATGTTTGAAGCCTGAAATGTGGCAAAAGGTCGCAAAGTTCAAGGGGGCCGAATACTTTCGCAAGGCACTGTACACGATTATAGCCACAGTCATTTGGCAGTAATTGTGAGGATGTTTGGGGGAAAATGAGTATTCCATTGATGTATTTCCTCCTCTTTTTGTTTCCCTCTCTTTCCAGATGGTATCTCTTGGTGGTGTTTGTTGGCATGAGGGGAACGTTTACAATGCAGCAGGTGCCAGTGTGTCGGCCATGACACCTTGAGAGAGATCCTTGAAGGAGGACCATTCTAATTCATAGTTCTGTCTTGAACACACACACACACACTTACATACTTGCATAGACACAAACACCTGGTGACTGTGGTCAGAGAGCCTGATGTTATTAAAGGAAAGGAAGCCTGTACAGGACAGTAAACAGTAGTAAAAGAGATCATAGACCCAACAACAGGTTTATGAGCAGCCTTAGCATAGTGAAATAAAGTAAAACAGAGGCCCTAGACCCAACAACAAATCCAGGATTATTCTTAGGTTTGGCACTGTACACCATGACACTGAGAGTGGTCAATGTCACAGACAACAGATCGAAGAACGGCCCTAGAAAAGTGAAATACAGTAAAACAGGCCATATGGACCAAACAACAGATGCAGGATCAGCCCTCAGCACAGTGAGTTATCCGAATACACAGCCGATCACGGCTCAGGCTAAGACCCAGATGCAGACACAGGAGGTGGATAGTACGAGTCTCATAGTTTATTATAGTACAAAGGGCAGGCAAAAGGGTCATCAAGGCAGGCAAAGAATTGTAATCCAAATCAGAGTCAGGCAGGTACAGGATGGCAGGCAGGATCAGGGACAGGCAGAAAGGTTAAAAATTAGAGCACAGGAAACACGGGAACATGCTGGTAGGACTTGACAGGAAACAGACAAACAGAAAACCTAGGTATAAACACACATGAGGTAATGGGAGGCACCTAGTGGGGGTTGGAGACTATCACAAGACCGGTGAATCAGGGTGTGAATAGCATCTGATTCCGTGTGCAGAGAGCTAACTATAACTCTGGTGCTTTCGGGGAACATTCAACGCTGTCGGTGAGTTTGAGCCTCTGACAGAAACCATCGACGGTTGACTGTACCCTGAGGGTCACCGTTCCCGTCCAGGTGGATGAACACACACGCTCATACATGGAAGCCACTGAGAATCTTAAACACACACACAAACGTGAAGTTGAATCCTAAAGGCACAGACAAACTTGAATTCTAAAGAGTCACACATGCACATGCACACAAATACACACACATGCACATACGAACGCACGCACTCACACACACAAACACATCGTAAGGGCACACACTAACAGATACACACAAATGTGACTGGATTCAGGAAGGTGGGCGTTTGGCGCTAGTTCCTACATCACAGTAGGGAAAATTGAGAAAAAAGCTGTTGTATAGCACACTGTATTACTTATACAACTAATATATGGACAGGAAATTAGACTGGAGTAGAAATTAACGTAGGCATTGTTTAATGTGTTTCACAGGAAGAATGTTCCAAGCATTTCAACGTAGGTAAGCAAGGGGGGTTACAGGTGCCCTTAAAGGGACAAAACTAGAATGTCAATACACAACATATTCCTCCCCCTTTTGATGACTCAAAAGTAAAAAGTCAATATTCACTGTTTTGCCTAGTGTTTTCTTTTTAATATAAATTTTCTTAATGTAAATAAATGAACTTTTCAGAATAACCTTTTCTGAACTAGGGAAAGAGGGTAGACTGCCTCAGTTCCCAGACTTAACCCTGGGGTGTATTCTGCCACAATGTCGGGGGTAGTCTGAACTAAATAGTCAACCTGTCAGGGGGTCCTCTTTCTCTTGCAGGGTAATGACGACGTACAGGTGAGTTTACAGTCACACTGTCTCTGAGTCTGAGTGGTGATGGTGTATGCCCAGACTGGGGTGCAACAGTACCCTGAGTAGGCACTCTGGCTGGTTCAGGTGAGTCTGGAGCACCTTCCACATTTGTATGTTGCTGCAGTGGATACTCAGGTGATGGCTCATAGTAATGGTAGATCTCCAGTTGCTGATCTTGGTTTGTCACTTGACAGGAGTCTTCTCTGAGGTTGGTTCCTGGCAATTCTGTTTTCCAGTGTGTGAACTGTGTAGGACACAGGCCCTGTTTGTGCAGCCACTGTGGCTGGTATCCACTTTGGACCTTTGCAGTAGTTCCGAGCAAGAACTCTCTCTCCAGCTATGAAGCTTCTGTCTCTTGCTTTGCTCCGTCTCTCCACCTGTGCTCTCTGTTGAGTCTGTAAAATCTGTTTAGTCTTTGGAGGACTCAGGAGGTCGAGTCACGTGCGAAGCTGTATTTTCATCGTGGCTGACGCGGGTGCCACTTTGGTTGTAGCGTGGGGAGTATTTCTATAGGTTAACAGGAAGGTGTTTAGGTGTTATTGAGGGAGCCGTTCCCTTGTGATGATTTTAAAGCTTGCTTCATCGTTTGGACAAACCTTTCAGCGAGGCCGTTCGTTGCAGGGTGATACGGCGCTGACTTGAAGTGCTGAATTCCATTTGCTTCCATGAATGAACAGAACTCTTCAGACACCAGTTGGTGGCCATTATCGCTAATGAGTTGCATTGGCAAGCCGAAGTGACTGAAGATTGACCGTAGCTCTTCGTTGGTTCTCTCCGCTGAGATGCTCTTCATCACTGTGACCGCAGGCCATTTGCTGTGTGCGTCAACGACGACTAAGAACATACGATCATCCAGTGGGCCTTCATAGTCTATGTGGACTCGTTGCCAAGGCTCCTCTGGGATGTCCCATGGGTGTAGTGGTACTAGCTGAGGCATGTTCCTCATCTATTGACATGCAGAACATGACTTGACCGTGTCTTCGATAGCTGCTTCCAAACCTGGCCACCAAAAGTAGCTGGGTGCAATCTTCTTCATTCGCACCATGCCACAGTGCCCTGAATGGAGTTCTTCAAGCACCTGCCTCAATGGTGGCGGTATGATGACTCGAAAACCCCATAGCAAGCATCCAAACTGAACCGTGAGCTCGTTTCTCCTCACTAGGTAAGGTTGTAGGTTGTCTGACAGCACTCCTTTTCCACGAGTGACCATGTCCAGGACCTCAGACATCCCTGGATCAGTGTGGGTGAACTTTTTCACTTGGACAGAAGTAACTGGGGCGTTCGTCACTTCCTTGAAGTAGAAGATTTCAGCCTGGGAGCTCAGTGTGTGTGACAGGTAAGGGAAGCCTTGAGAGGCCATCTGCATTGCAGTGCTGCTCAGACCTTCTGTACTTGATATTGTACTGGTGAGCAGATAATAATAATGCCCATCGCTGCATACAGCTGGCTGCAAGCAACGGAATGTCGGTGTGGGGACCAAAGATGGAGGTGAGGTGTTTATGGTCCGTCAGCAGTGTGAATCGTCGGCCAAACAGAAACGGATGAAATTTCTTAACTCCAAACACAATGGTGAGTGCTTCATGCTCTATCTGTGCATAATTGCCCTCTGCTTTACTTAACCTTTCTGGTGCAGGCGTTCCAATAGTGATCCACCTCAACAACATCCGGTGAAATTGCAGAGCGCAAAATTCAAAATACAGAAATAGTCATAAACATTCATAAAAATACAAGTGTTATACATCGGCACAAAGATGAATTTGTTAATCCAGCCACTTTGTCAGATTTCAAAAAGGCTTTATGGCGAAAGCATTATCCGATTATCTAAGGACAGCGCCTTGCATACAAATGCATGAAAAACATTTTCCAACCAAACAGATGCATCACGAAAGTCAGAAATAGCGATAAAATAAATTGCTTACCTTTGAAGATCTTCATATTTTTGCAATCCCAAAGGTCTCAGATACACAATGAATGGTTGTTTTGTTCGATAAAGTCCTTCTTTATATCCCAAAAATGTCTGTTTATTTGGCGCGTTTGATTCAGAAATACACCGGTTCCAACTCGCCCAACAAACCTACAAAGTATCTAATAAGTTACCTGTAAACTTGGTCCAAACATTTAACACAACGTTTCTAATCCAACCTCAGGTACCAACGTTTCTAATCCAACCTCAGGTACCCTAAAATGTAAATAATCAATCAAATTTAAGACGGAATAAACTGTTTCCAATACTGGAGAAAAACAACACGGAGCATGCTCTCATTCACGTGCACCAAAAGACTAGAGTCCACGTGAGTGACACTTAGAAAGAATACAACTACTTCTTCATAAAAAAAGAAAAACATTGAACCATTTCTAAAGACTGTTGACATCTAGTGTAAGCCATAAGAACTGCAATCTGGGTCCTAATAATTTGGCTTCCCCATAGAAAAGCATTGGAAAATCCAATGACCTCAAACATTTTTCCTGGATGGATTGTCCTCTGGGTTTCGCCTGCCAAATCAGTTCTGCTATACACAGACATTATTTTAACAGTTTTAGAAACGTTAGTGGTTTCTATCCAATACTGCCATGCAAATGCATATCCTACCTTCTGGGCCTAACAGGCAGTTTACTTTGGGCACCTCAGTCATCCAAACTTCTGAATACTGCCCCCTATCCCTAAGAAGTTAAGGTCCGTGATATAAAAGCAATTGGTCTTTCTTTACCTGATGGCATGATGTCCGAGACAACCGCACCCTCGCCATAAGGCAATGCATCACATGCCAACTGGTCCTTCTGTAGCTCAGTTGGTAGAGCATGGTGCTTGTAACGCCAGGGTAGTGGGTTCGATCCCCGGGACCACCCATACGTAGAATGTATGCACACATGACTGTAAGTCGCTTTGGATAAAAGCGTCTGCTAAATGGCATATATTATTATGATTATATTATTATATATTAACTGTAATGGCAAGTTGGGGTTGAAGTGGATTAGGGCCTCTGACTGAGCTAAGGTTGTTTTCACTTTCTTGAAGGCCTCCTCATGTCTCTGTACACTTCCACTGTTTGGTTTTGTTCAAAAGTTCCTGCAGTGGCTTTAACATGTTAGCTAGGTTTGGCACAAACTTTGCGTAGTATGTCAGTAGTCCTAAGAATGATCTCAGCTGACTCACGTTCTGTGGGGATGGAGCTTCCGCAACGACCTTCACCTTCGATGGCACCTTGGGGAGCCCCGCACTGTTGATGACTTGGTACTCCACAGAGGGTCGGAAAACCTCGCAGACTGTACTCCTCCAATCTCTATAGTGTGGCGTTCAGGTTTCTCAGGTGCTCCTGATCGTCTTTAACGGTGATGAGTCAATCATCGAGGTAACATTGGAGCCCAGTGAGTCCGCTCAGTATCTGGTCCATAGCTCTCTGAAACAAGGCCGGAGCTGAGGTAATTCCAAAAGGAAGCCTCCGGTACCTGTACAGGCCTTTGTGAGTAACTATGGTCAACAGTTCTTGTACCTGTACAGGCCTTTGTGAGTAACTATGGTCAACAGTTCTTGTGAATCTTGGTCCACATGCATCTGTAGACATAAGTCTATCTTACTGAATTGTTGTCCTCCAGCTAAACCAGAAAAGAGGTTGTCAATGAGGGGTAGTAGATATTTTTCAGCAGTCAAGACTGGGTTAATTGTGACTTTGAAGTCACCAAAGTCTGAGTGATCCATCTTTTTTTATGACCGGAACAACGGGTATAGCCCATTCAATAACATTCACTGGATTCAATGCTCCACTCTCCACTAGTCTGTTTAGCTTTTGGTTTTATGGCGTATGGGACAGGCCTAGCTTTGAAGCATTTTGGCTTGCTGTCTGGTTTCAAGGTCAGTTTAACTGTTATGTCCTTCATACTGTCAAGTTCTCCTTTGAACACATCCGCGTGTTTCCTCAATATCCCTTGTAGGTTTGTGCCCTATTTTGCAACAATGTGAATTTCCTGCTAGTTTAGTTTGATCTTTTCCAGCCATGTGCGTCCTAGCAATGCTGGATGGTTGCCTTTCACAAAGTCGAGTGGTAGCTTTACCTTCTGTTTGTTGAGCTCCCCTGTAACAATCACGCTTCCTCTCACTTGAACAATCTCACCGGTGTATGTTTTCAGCGTCATCTTTGTGGGTTGTAGTGTGAGGTGATGTATTTTCTCCTTCTATACAGCCTTAGACAGCAAAGATATGGCTGCTCCAGTGTCCACTTAATTTAACTCTAAGGAGTCATTTCTGTCAGAATAAGGTGATACACTAACAAATGTAGCTGCAATTCCTGACCTGCTCAGTTCGACATCTCATCATATACTGCGTTTCCATCCAGAAGCGGTGTCACCCAGTATCCATGTGGGTTGTCTGAAATGGACAGAACATGCAAAGATTATTCCCCTTCAGACAGGGTATCACTTTGTTCATCCTCTTTTATGCATTTTCTTTTTGTACTCTCAGAAGTCACTTTTCCTTTGTTCAGTACTTTTGTTTGATTGTCTTTTTTTGTTTTTTATGCACGTTCGATGTGACCCTTTATTCCACAACTTCTGCAGTCTAAGTCTCTGCACCAACACTCCTCTGCTTGGTGACCTGGTTTCCCAAAGGGAAATCATGGCTTGTCACCTCCTGCCTTGTTTTTTAACTCCATAGACACCTTACGCACTTAGGTCGATGCACTTAGCTGTTGTGCGTCTTTATTTGCCATTTCCGTTGACGTACTCACTTCTATTGCTCTCTGCAATGTTATGTTACTCTCAGTCAAAAGGCATTTCTGAATTGCTTCGCTGCGCATGCCACACACTAACCTATCACGCACAGTGTCACTCATTGATCGCCCAAATTCACAGTGTTCAGATAACTGTTTCAATACAGCCACAAATTGTGAGATTGATGCCCCTCTTGATTTCTCTTATGAAACCTGAATCTCTCTGCGATTATCAGTAGTTTTGGAGAATATTGTCCTTTAAGGTAGCCACAATTTCATCACATGATTTATCACCAGATGTTTCAGGCATTACTAGGCTGCGCAGTAGAATGAATGTTTTTCCTCACGTAACAGTCAAAAATGTTGGCACAACAACTTCTGCTTTAATTCCATTTGCAGACACAAAGTACTCAAAACGTTCTGTGTAAGAACTCCATTGTTCCACAGATTCATCTATATATCTATATATCTATATATATTTCCAACCAATGCAGACATTTTCGTTTATTTTTATTTCTCAAACTTTTCAGACGGTCCCTTACTCCCAGACCCTTTTTTCCTTCCTCTTAATAACTCATGATGACATCACTTTCTCAGCTAAACTCTTCCTATCCCTCGAGGCTCTCGTTTCTGTGACATCAAAACTGACTCTACATTTTGTTGCCGTCTTTCTACAGCGGGGGGGAATTTAACTGACATTCTGCCGAAGATAATGAGGACATTATCATTATTGCAATAATATCCCATCCAAACTCTGCATGGAATTGAGGGTTCAAGTATCCCTTTGATATGAAAGTCATTGTATATAAAAGTCAATGTACTTACTCGGACATGTTTGGAGTCGCTGAAGATGTTGAGGAGAAGTTATCCCCGTCTTTTGATTAGAAATAAAAAACTAGGGAAATGAGTGTCATAAAGAGAAAGCCTCTTAACAGCCACTACAGCTTTTTCTCTCTCAAATATCTGGAAAATATTGATTTCAGCTCGCACCTGTTCTCTGTGCTACTTCAAACAGCAGCAATCCTTTCAAATGGCTTCTTGATGCCCTCGGTGGCTTGTGCGGTCTCTCCAAAGCTCTTGGATGTAAGTGGCATGAAAACTGCCTTAGTGTTATGTGTTTGTTTTTACATTTCCTCCTCAGGATGGCCACCCTGCTCAGCAAGTTCAGGATAGACTTTTCCGACATCAACGTACTCGGAGACATCAACACTAGGCCCAAGAAAGAGAAGTATGTTGTTTTTCTCAAGATTTATTTTACCTTTAAACCAGGCAAGTCAATTAAGAACATATTCTTATTTTCAATGACTGCCTGGGAACAGTAACTGCCTGTTCAGGGGCAGAACGGCAGATTTGTACCTTGTCAGTTTTGAACTGCAACCTTCCGGTTACTAGTCCAACGCTCTAACCACTAGGCTACGCTGATTCTCCTTTATATGACAGTTCTGAGGTTGTCGGGCGGGTTGGGGTTCTAAATTGAAATGTCAAGGCAAAAAGCCAAGGCCTCCCGAGTGGCGCAGTGGTCTAAGGCATCACAGTGCTTGAGGCATCACTACAGAACCGGGTTCTATCCCAGGCTCTCTCACAACCGGCTGTGACCAGGAGTCCCATAGGGTGGTGCACAATTGGCCCAGGATCGTCGTTAGGGAATTGAACACTTATGGGAGATTCTGGAGCGGTGCCTGAGACTGTGTTTTCCACCAACATTAACAAAATACCAAAATGTTGTATTTATTAGGATACCCATTCGCTGCTGCAAAAGCATCAGCTGCTCTTCCTGTGGTCCACATGAAACATGACATAGTACAGAACAGTATTAGTCAAGGACTGAAATACATACATTTTAAACATCGCACATAGCCTACATATTAGTACATACACACAATATCTAAGTCTAATACATAGCACAGTGCAAATTACAATACCACATATATCAAATGGCTCTCTCTTAATGGCTCTCCCTTTGTGCAGTAAGGTGTTATTTTTTGGACCTGGGAACTGAAGAGGCTACTGTCTTGTATTGCATGTCTTGTACCGATGAGTGTCTGAACTGTGTGCTAACTGCTTGAACAGACAGTTCGGTACCTTCAAAACATCAGCACCTTGCACAAAGAACAATAGTTATGCAGTCCAGCCTTCCTCAACTTTGATCCAGGAGAGACTGACATTTTCCCTCCATGTACATCTAAGTGTGATATGTGCTGCTCTGATCTGGACCAACTGCAGGTGCTTTTCTTTAAAAAACAAGGACATTTCTAACCTTTTTGAAAGGTAGTGCACATATTTCCTTCTTGTTTTGACAGAAGTCCAGTTGGATCCTCTCTCCTCCCTTCGTAAGCTGATGGCTGCGATAAACATTCATTGCTGTCGGTGGGTTTGATGTGAATATAACTCACTGATCAATGAATGAACACTGCGGTTCAAACACCTCGAGGACCAATCAATGAAGAGGACTCTAGCGGGAGGTTCAATGTATAGCCAATCAGGGACAGAGGAGTATTAACCACACTGATTCGTGAGCTTATGTCAAGGGTTTGCTACTTAAAATACAGGCCTACTCTAAATCCCTACATAACCTTGTTCTTAAGGGGCTCCTTTTAAACTACAATGAATTAGTTAGACTCCGGTACTATGTCCATTGAAACAGAGATCAAATGGCCCCTTAATTTGATCTATTTGTAGGATAGAAAACTGTTCAGTAGTTTATTTTGCACAGAATGAATTGACAGATATTGAATTTGGCCTGTCTAAAATATTGGTGCCTCTGTAGTTGAATATGAGTGTACCAATATCCCGGGCCAATATTTGATGCAATATTTAATTGAGCATCCGCTTGAGCAACCTTTATTTGTTGTTGCCAGTCAGTCTGCTAAATGTAACCACGCTGGGAATAAACATTTTTCCACATTCACATTTTTGTTTGGTTAAAAAAATAAAAATGTAATAATCATTTCCAGTGGAAAGCAACAGCGGTGTTGTCTGGGAGCCCCCAAATGGAAACCAGACCCATACGGAGCCCTAGTAACACAGACACACATGCGCGCACACACACACAAGCACATACTGTACACACACAGACACGGTAGACACACACATACACACACCCAAAGGGGCCTCAGTACCTCTTTAATCCAAGCTAACGCACCCTGCTGCTTCACACAAACTCACTACCCCCACATCCCCCATCTCCCTCTTTTGTGGATTAATTTAGGGGGGGTCATTAAAAACCGAAAAAGACAAAGGCCGATTTTGATTGGATATTTTGATATTTTGATATTTCCTCGTTTACTTTTTGGGTATATAGGTCTGTCTACAGGCTTAGGACATCCCTCGATAGCCAGTTACATCCATTCAAGACGCTAAATGTATATCCAATCAAAAATTAGATTCCGAATATCAAAACCCCAAGGTATGTCTGGTACCTTTCCTAAACCTCACAGATAGCCAAACTCCTCCACCCCCTGTGCCCACTCTCCAATGAGAGAATGTAGACTCCCAACCTTCCAAGCCTCCAATGTAGCCAATTCCCACAGACATTTTGACGGCAGGCAGCACAACATTATTTTCCCACCATAGAGTCTATATCAGGCCCAAAACCTCCCACCTCCCCCTCAATTCCCCCTTATTCCAGAGCTGTCTACAGTACAGCCTGGTTTAGATTAGATGTGTGTAGCTCTGGGGGCTTTGAGAGATACAGGAGTGGGACAGCAGGCCTTCTCAGGACACTAAGGTCTAACTCCTTTATAATAGAGTCCAGAGTACAGAGACATATAGATAGGGTTAGCACACACACACTTCCTGTTGAATGAGTGAATGAAGGGATGTGGGAATAAGAGAGAAATAAGTGAAGAGAGAGACAGATTTTTCAATGCGTTATCTAAATGCAGTCAATTGTTTCACTGGAGAAAAATACACCATTTCAAAACGGATTGGACAATGCAATTGGGCATTCGACTAAGTAGATGTTAATTCACATCTACTGCTTAACATAATCTTATTAGCTTTTGTTTAGCTCAAAATATTGTCTGTCCTATGTAGTCTCACTAAATCAAGACACGCATGGGTCCATTTGGAATAAATAAAATATATATTTGATTGGACTCTATTTGTGTCTTATGATGCTTTCATCGGCCTGAGCTTCTGAAATGTGTGTTTCACACAAAGTGTAACTGTTCCGTATCACCCAGTCCACACCTTCACCCAAACCCCACCTCCCTACCCTCTCACCCCCCCCTTTAAGATTTAGATGCATGAAAGTGACTGTTCCACTGGTTTTTGCACCAATTTGGTCGGGATTTCATGACTGCACTGGTTTTTTGGGGGATTTCTAAAATAAAATCTCTGCATTTAAAAATTTAAAACAGTCAATTGTATCTCATGGCGAAATGCAGACATAAAATAAAAAAGGTTTGACCAGATATTGTTTATCCTGATCAGACAGGTTTACATGGACGATATATTGGAGATAATAGACAACAATTACTTGAAACATTTGAACATTATGAAACATCAAAGATACCAGGCCAGGTCTTCATAGCAGATTTTTTAAAAGCGTTTGGTAAAGCATGACTCAAATATAAATGCCGGGATTACTTTAATTTCGGTGAATCTCTTGTAAAATGGGTTAAAGTTATGTACAGGAACCCCAGATGTAAAATGGTAAACAATGGGTACTTCTCAGAAAGTATTCAGTGTTAAAGAGGAGGAAAACAAGTCTGTCCGTTGGATCCATATCTATTTATTATGGCCATTGAAATGCTAGCAATTAAAAACAAAAGTGTCAATGAATGCCGATTATGTCTAGTTTTCTTAAATCCGCAATCTGGATCCCTGCACAGTCTCACTGTCACGACTTCTGCCAAAGTCGTTGCCTCTTTTTGTTCAGGCGGTGCTCGGCGTTCGACGTCACCGGTCTTCTAGCCATCATTGATCCATTTTTATTTTCCATTGGTTTTGTCTTGTCTTCCCACACACCTGTTTTCAATCCCATTCATTACCTGTTGTGTATTTAACCCTCTGTTTCCCCTCATGTCTTTGTCAGAAATTGTTTTATTGTTAGTGTTGTTTATTTGTTGTGTTAGTGCGCGACGGGTCCTCGTACCCATGTTTTTTCATGTTTTAGTGTTATGGAGCCGTGGACATTTATTAAAAGACTCCATTTACACTCCATTTCGACTCTCCTGAGCCTGACTTCCCTGCCACCTATACACATGGCGGTGAAGACTCCATTTACACTCCATTTCGACTCTCCTGAGCCTGACTTCCCTGCCACCTATACACATGGCGGTGAAGACTCCATTTACACTCCATTTCGACTCTCCTGAGCCTGACTTCCCTGCCACCTATACACATGGCGGTGACACTCCATTTAAGATCTCCATTTCACTTTTCTAGCCTCTCTGGACTTAAACCTAATTATGACAAGTGTATCATATTACACATTGGATCGTTAAAAAAATAGTGTTTACACTACCTTGTAGTTTACCAATAAAACTACAAGGTAGTAATCAAAAATATAAATGAACTGACCAGAATTAGTTTCAATAGAAAGTTAGCAAAATTTGATAAGATTCTGCAACCATGGAGAGGTAAATACTTGTGATTTTTCCATAAATAGACATTGATTAACTCTGTTCCAATCACAGTTTACTTACTTACTAATGGCACTGCCTACTCCAGATGATTACTTGTTTTTTAAATCATACGAGCAAAAAATATTTAATTTGTTTTTGGAATGCTAAACCAGACAAAATTAAACGTGCCTATTTATATAATGAGAATAAGTTGGGGGATAAAATGATTAAATATTAAAGCTTTAAATCTCTCACTAAAAGCTTCACTCATACATACAGTTGAAGTCTGAAGTTTACATACACCTTTGCCAACTACATTCAAACTCAGTTTTTCACAATTCCTGACATTTAATCCTAGTAAAAATTCCCATGTCAGAATAATAGTAGAGAGAATTATTTATTTCAGCTTTTATTTATTTCATCACATTCCCAGTGAGTCAGAAGTATACATACACTCAATTAGTATTTGGTAGCATTGCCTTCAAATTGTTTAACTTGGGTCAAATGTTTCCATAGTTAAGTCAATAAATAATAGAATTGTACTCGTAGGAAAGGTTCATCTTTAGCTCACAATCTGTGGATACTATACAATTAGAAAGGTAAAACAATTATGTAAAACATCACAGCACAATTAAAAAATAAATGGCACATGGAAACGAAAGATGGTCTATTAAGCTTGTTTCTCAGTTCACTGGTCACGATGGCAACACCCATCCGTAAATATTTCCAGCAGGTGTATCTCACTGATCATCCCTAAAGCCAACACATCATTTGGCGCCTTTCGTTCCAGTACTCTGCTGCCTGTAACTGAGAATAAATTGCAAAAAATGATTAAGTTGGAGACTTTTATCTCCCTCACCAACTTCAAACATCAGCTATCCGACAGTTAAAGTCCGATCGCTGCAGCTGTACATAGTCTATAGGAAAATAGCCCACCCATTTTCACCTACCTCATTCCCATACTGTTTTTATACCGTTTTTATTTATTTATTTTTCTGCTCTTTTCACACAATATCTCTACCTGTACATGACCATCTGATCATTTATCACTCCAGTGTTAATCTGCAAAATTGTATTTGGCCTACCTCCTCATGCCTTTTGCACAATTGTATATAGACTGCCCATTTTTTTCTACTGTGTTATTGACTTTTTAATTGTTTATTCCATGTGTAACTCTGTTGTCTGTTCACACTGCTATGCTTTATCTTGGCCAGGTCTATAGATTGCAAATGAAAACTTGTTCTCAAACATCCTACCTGGTTAAATAAAGGTGAAATAAAAAATAAAAATAAAATAAATGGTGATAGGTGGGATGGGCTGAGACTGGCTGATGTTTGGTATGTTTTGTATTATTATGTGAATGCTTTATATAAAAGTACCATGTATGCAAAATGTGTATGTAAAATGTATATGTCAAATGTGTATGCTAAAACAGACTAAATTAAACGTGCCTATTTATATCATGAAAATGTATGTATATGTAGCAAAAAGCTGTAAAAAAAAAAGAAAAAGAAAGATATTTGTCCTCCGAAGAAGGGAGTTGTTGGAGGGGTGAAAAAGATATGTAGATAAAAAAGGAAAGGAAAGAAAGAAAAAGAAAGACGGAGACAGAGGGTGAGAGTTCTCGTGCATTATGGGCGGCGGGGCACGCACAATGGAGTTGTTGTCATGGGGTTGACATCGAGAGGAGCATAGTTGTCACCGGGTGAAGAGGGCAAGAAGAGAGAGTGCTGGTTGGGACGCGCCCCAAATGGGCACCGTCCCAAAACATCAACCAGATCGTCACACTAAGTGTATACACAGGAAGTTGGATACACACAGAACAGAAATAACAAACGCCACACCCCAAAAAATATTTGACTTCCATACAAATAGAGGAATACTGGGGTTCTTGGAGCTCTACATTCAATCAAAATGGGTCAGTACAAAATTACCCCGTTTATTGTAACAGAATGCTCATTTGAATATGGATTCCAGGGGAGCAACTTTCACTGGGGACGAGGGGGACATGATTCCCCCCACACGCACATTCTAAAAATGTATGTTTTGTCCCCCCTAGTTTTATAATTGCATTGTTATATGCTGTGTTTTAGGACCATGTGAATGCCTCAGGGCGGTCAGGTAGGCTGTGTGAAGGCAAAGCTTCTGAAAGGCTGGTGTATAGGACCAGCACGGGAGAGATGATCAGAGGCAGCTGCTGTCTGTGTTGCGCCTTTTCTCTAGGTTTTAAAAGCAAGCAGAGCAGAAACAAGCTTCTCTTTAGTTGACAAGGGGACAAAAGCATTTATGCCCAGTTCTGAGTTAGTAGTGTAACTGACATGTTACGTTTGCCAATGTTTCATCCCCTCTTGACTGAAGTGAATGAACTATTAACAGCTAGTTAGCTAGCTAGTAGCTACTACAGCCAGTTCAGCTCTAGCTATCCTCTAGCTATCTGTCAGGTAGCAGTATCTAACAGCTGTTGTGTGTCTGGAAATTATTTGTAGCCTTTGTTTTGGGCCATTTCAACAGAAATACATTTGATGAGTTGGCTAACGTTAGCTAGCTAACTCATTAACTTTAGCTATTATTTTTGCCAAAATCAGACTAGACCTGAGTTTATTGACGAAACCAGCGGCCAAACGATTCAGCATGTTTTATTGGTCAATATAGCCAAGTTTTATTGGTCAATATAGCAACGTAACGTTATTGATCTGTCAGTTTCCCTAGCTAATTCCCTATTTTTCACACTGACACTTTATAAACTGCTCTACAAGCTTAATGTCATATATATATGGTGCACAGTCTGTACACAACACTATGCTAATCATGTCGTAGCAAGATCAGATGGTGACAGGTGTCCCAGCAGGGTCAGACAGCCAGAGAAGACCAGTCTACGGAGCTCGGGTGAGTTTTGCAGTATATTATAACAACCAGTGAATGGATACTAAGTTCCATCTTGAGTTGATGTGTAGGCCACAGTCTGGGATCTGGGAATAATGGTCATTTACATTATTCAACCATTGATTCTATTCTTGGATAACAATGTATAAATGTACACCAATGTAATTATTTGTCATGCCTCAACTGAGCAGGATCAGATGGTAACAGGGGTCTCATCAGGGTCAGGCAGCCAGGGAATAACAGTCTGATGGCGCAGAGGTGAACATTTACAGATACTTTATTCTCTCAGTGCAGAAAACACTGGACAAGCAAGAAGTTTCAAAGATTTAAACTATTTTAAGGCAGTCTGACAAACCTCTAAAATGGATTTCCAAAATGTATCAATGGTGGCTTTTCCAGATGACACAAAACGTGTGAGGAAAACCTGGGAGACGCTATTGATGATGTATATGTAGTGTATGTAGACACCTTCAAATGAGTGGATTCAGCTATTTCAGACACACCCATTGCTAACAGGCGTGTTAAATTGAGCACACAGCCATGCAATTTCCGTAGACAAACATCGGCAGTGGAACGGCCCATACTGAAGAGCTCAGTAATTTTCAACATGGCACCGTCATAGGATGCCACTTTTCCAACAAGTCAGTTCGTCAATTGTTTGGCCATGCTAGAGCTGCCGTGGTCAACTGTAAGTGCTGTTATTGTGAAGTGGAAACATCTATGAGCAACAAATGCTCAGACATGAAGTGGTAGGCAAGCTCACAGAACGGAACCGCTGAGTGCTGAGGCATGTAGCGTGTAAATTCGCCTGTCCTCGGTTGCAACACTCACTACCGAGGTCCAAACTGCCTCTGTAAGCAACGTCAGCACAAGAACTGTTGGTCGGGAGCTTCATGAAATGAGATTCCATGGCAGAGCAGCCGCACACAAGCCTAAGATCACCATGCGCAATGCAAAGCTTTGGCTGGAGGGGAGTAAAGCTCGCCCCCATTTTATTTTTGAGCAGTTGAAACATGTTATCTGGAGTGATTAATCACACTTCACCATCAGGCAGTCCGACGGACGATTCTGGGTTTGGCGTCTGCCAGGAGAACGCTGCCTGACCCAATGCATAGTGCCAACTGTAAAGTTTGGTGGAGGAGGAATAACGGTCTGGGGCTTTTGTCCATGGTTCCCCTTAGTTCCAGTGAAGGGAAGTCTTAACATTACAACATACAATGACATACTAGATGATTCTGTGCCTCCAACTTTGTGGCAACAGTTTGGGGAAGGCCCTTTGCCGTTTCAGCATGACAATAGTCCAATGCACACAGAGAGCTCCATATAAAAATGGTTTGTTGAGATCGGTGTGGAAGAACGAGACTGACCTGCATAGAGCCCTGAACTTTACCCCATCGAACACCTTTGGGATGAATTGGAATGCAGACTGCAAGCCAGGCCTAATTGCCCGACCTCACTAATGCTCGTGGCAGAATGGAAGCAAGTCCCCACAGCAAAGCTTTAACATCTAATGCCCATGATTTTGGAATGAGGTGTTCGACGAGCAGCTGTCCACATCCCACATAGGAAGTTAGCTAGCTGATTACATTTAATTAAACAGTGTGTAAATCAGCTTGCTCGCTAGCAGCTCACTTGAGTTAGCCTACAAAGTGCCATACTTTAGCTAGCTTGCTAATAATAGATTTATTTATTTTCCAAAATGTGCTTACTTACTTGAATAGGTTCTCCCTTTTTTGGGTCCTTATAAAAACAAAATGGGCAATATTCATGACATTTTGTGATAGCAAAGCGCAGCCAGCAGCCATGTGTACGAATGGAAACAAGGGAAAAAACATGTCACTAGAGCGATTTAGAACATGTTGTGACTTTTGTCTTTACCAGTGTAATCCACTTTCAATTTCAATCGCAGACTGTCGGCCACAGTTGATCAATTCAAAAACTAACACTTGAAACTACTATAGGCAACAACAAACAGTGACGCACACAACATACAGCACCCCTTCTTCGGCGTGTCAGGGGAGGGTCCTTGAAATGTAACATCCAATAAAAATATTGTCTCTGGGAGCCAACAGACCATTCAAACCGTTTTTGCAATAAAAAATTATCCAGACCTCCAAGGGAAGGCATGACACCAATGTCATTTGGGTGGTATGGCAACGCGAGACTAGTCCATAACTGAAAAGACATCCCTACAAGAGGCACACAAATTAGAGTGTTCGCTGCATTGATAGCTAGCCCATTTTGGGCTGTGCAACATCACAGCTATGCAAATAAGTGTTTAATATTCTAGCAGTTTCTCTGCTTGAGCATCAGTAATGGAAGGGTTGTCTGGTATTTTAATCTGTAAATTACAAAAACAGAGATAAGATGAGACTTCAAAACGTGACCTTACATTCCCGCTAATGGCAAATAGAAAAGCTGGTGGACACAGATGTTTTAATGAGAAATAAGATGTCCTTTAGAGATAACGGGGAGGGGGCGTATTAATATGTGGTGCCTAATCTTGATGTTGGGACCAGCATTGTCACAGTGCAAATTGGCTTCCTGTGAAAAATGATTTGCCACTGCTTCCCTCAGACCATGATAGGAATATACCTTCATCTTTCAGAAGAGAAAGTAGTAAAAAGTGTGTAGGTATCGGGGTTGGGGTCAATTCCATCAAAATAATTTCTGGAAGTGAATTAACCCCAAACCTAGTAGGAATATGGTCTTGTCTTTATACTACCATCAGTAATATCTTATTCAACAAGGCCATGATACAGATTAGTTGTTTCGCTAACCTGTCATCCAGCCGCAGACTGTATTTTAATCTGAAATGACAGAATTAGGCTATCAAAGTCAGCTAGTAAGACTTCGTATGACATCTCTGGCATTACACTCAGGAGTCATGACAGCTTCAAGTGGAATTGTTACAATACAACAGTCCTGGGAGTAACAAGACTAGTGTGGACGACAAGACATTCTTATTTCCTCACCACTACAAGGACCTTTAAGGTAAATATACAATATTGTTTTTTTAATAGCATAGCATGTGACAGTGACGGACAGAGAAGGGTCCTTGTGGGATGTTTTGGAACCCTGGGCTTGACTTGGCATGGCTGAGCTGAACGATGCGGAGGGGAAAGGAGCAGCCAGGTGCGGTTTTAGAGGGGTGGCAGCAGCTCCCCAAAAATATGATTGGCTATCCTTAGTGCTCCCCCCATTCTCATTGGGTCAGAGCACTGTCAATCCGGCTCAGATTTTAGAGAATAGACGGTACATTCTGTTCTGGCAGTTTAGCAGTTTTAGAGGGATGGCTTTAGAACAGTGTTTCCCAACTTCAGTCCTTGAGTACACCCAACAGTACATTTGTGTTGTGGCCCAGGACAAGCACACCTGATTCTAACTGTCAACTAATCATCAGGCCCTATCTGTGGCCACCAGAATCAGGTGTTTTGGTCCAGGGCTACAACATAAATGTGTGCTGTTGGGGGTACTCAAGGACTGAAGTTGGGAAACACTGCTTCAGGACCATGCGGAAGTCTCAGAGCCGGCGGGAATGCTATTGGATTGGCTGGTTGGCTTTAGGAATACAGCTGCAGTGATCGAACAGCGCTACTTCTTTCTATTGAGTTGACAAAAACAGTGCAAAGGTGGAAGATGTCTAGGTAACTGCTGTTTGACTTGACAGGAAACTAAACTATTTTTTAATCTCGGTGCTGAGCTATCTAATAGGTAATTGCTGTAGACTATGGCTTGAGTTTGTTCTAGTATGTTATGCATGTCTCTTATCGACAGAGGTGAATGAAGCAACAGCAGCCATGATGATAATGACTGGAGTATTTTTGATGTTGTCCAAATAGCATTTTTGAGCTTTTACATTCCTTGGAGGGGAAGTTACCAGTGAACACGTATCTAACTTGAATATTGATCCATTTGAATCACTTCAAATGGATTTATTTGAATAAATTAGTGCAGACAAATTAAAAGTAGAAAACAGTTGTTCAATAGTTCAAGCCAATTTTCAAAGTATATATGATACAATGTTCTATTTTCCCATGGCCACCCATGACTATTTTTTTGTCTCCCATTGGCCACCCCATTAAAACAATCCTAGAATCGCCCCTGGGAGTGCAGACACCAGGTCATTCACAGTGACTCACACACACAGTTACAGCTCGAGTCACACAGTGTGATGGAAAGCCAGAGGATGGGCAATTGGACACACGCACGCTTTCTCATACTGACACACACACCACAGGAGGCTACTGATGGGAGGAGGGATCATAATAATGGCTGGAATGGAGTAAATTGAATGGCAAACACCTGAAAACCATGTGTTTGATACCATTTCATATTCCGCTCCAGCCATTACCATTACCACAAGCCTGCCCTCCCCGATTAAGGTGCCACCAACTTCCTGTGGCACACACACAAAAATCACACATACATTCTCATACATGGAACTACGCTCTGTCCGGGAGAAAGTGGCTGCCCTTCAGCAAAAACAAAGAATAAGGAGCAACAAAAGGCTTAGCAGGGTCTATCTATGATCTGTAAAGTCACAGGCGGAGCGACTCATTGCTCTAAACTTCCAAACTCTTCTGCAGGAGATCCCGACCGGGAAGAACTTCTACAGCGCTGTGGAGGAGTGATGCAATGGTCTCCATATGGTCCTAATGCTGGTAGCAGGGGCCGAGAGTCACGGAGGATGGATATATGTCACGGATTCCTCCGGAAATGTGTCATTACGCACACCTGGTCCCCATTTCCACTGATTGTATTGTATAAATGTGCCCTTTGGTTCACCATCGTTATTGTTACTGTAAAGTTGTCTAGGTGTTATAATTATTTCAGCTCTGCCCAAACTTGAAAACGGCTTGCTCAACACGTGAAGGATGCAAAGGGACAACTCAATTCCTTTTTAGTCTTTATGGTTTTGATGCCATTTGTTGAATATGTTGAAACAGTTGATTTGTTGAATAACAAGAGGAATAGGGAATAGGAATAGGTTGATAACCTTAAACAGAGATTAAACATGCATTATTTTACACAATAAACAATGCATGACACAGCAACAAAGCATGGCTTTGAATAAAGTAAACATTTAAACAATTTAATCTTGCACTTCAAGCAATTTACTTCCGCAGTTAGAAAATATCCACAAAAAATAAGTTACCACTCCTACCAGAGTTAAACATGTAAATTGTGCTAAGCACTGGATGCAACATAATAAACAATTCCAAACATTACATACCAGTTGCATCTTTAGGGTTGAACAATGAGTTGTTTGTATGTTGAGAACCCAAGCAAAGATAAGTCCAAACATTTTATACCCATGCTTATCTGCCAGGTGCGCATGTAAAAGTAGTCCCTCCAGAAATCCTGACTCAATTTTTTTAGTTCCACCCGTGTTTTTGGGTTATCTGGCCTCTTGAGGCCTGGAGTTCTTTAAAGGAAGAGCTGCCATTGTGCTCATGTTTTGAGTGTTCTGTTTTTTGACGCAACAGTTACAATGTCCGGTGGTCGTGTGAGTACCTGTGCTGTGTTGTTTTGGCTTTGTAAGTCGCTCTGGATAAGAGCGTCTGCTAAATGACTTAAATGTAAATGCCACATGTATTGTGCAGATGATTACGGTTCTCGTCATGTGTGATAATCATTGTGCGATTGTGTATATATTCAAGGTACTACTCGTTCTTTTGTTTGGGTCTCAAATCTGTGTTTTGTTACGTGTTTGTTTGGTCTTCATACCCGTGTCTGTACACGGCACGCTGTAATTTGGGTAAAGAAATTTTAAAAACTATTACGCATTTCTGCGCCTGCCTCCCGAACATTTATGCCAGCGTGACAATATAACGCAAAGGACTGACCCTATCCAGCCATGAGGCACAGTGCCCGTGGAATAGAGATGTGCATTTTGTGCCAGTGAAACATGAAAACGATTGGTTCCCCCCCATTTTGTTTAATTTGATTAAAAACCAAGCATAGCCTACCCTCCCCTTAATCAAGGCTGGTTTAGCAGCATGATATACAGTGCATTCGGAAAGTATTTAGACCCCTTGAGTTTTTCCACATTTTATTACGTTACAGCATTATTCTAAAATGTATTAAATTATTAAATAAAAAAACTCATCATCAATCTACACACAATACCCCATAATGACAAAGGAAAAACAGGTTTGTAGACATTTTTGCAAATTTTATAAAAATTAAATACAGATACCCTATTTACATCAGTATTCAGACCCTTCGCTATGAGACACGAAATTGGACTTAGGTGCTTCCTGTTTCCATTGATCATCCTTGAGATGGTTATACAACTTGATTGGAGAATGTGGGTATATTTTTCAGCAGCAGGGACCGGGAGGGACCGGGAGGCTAGTCAGGATCGAGGGAAAGATTAACGGAGCAAAGTACAGAGAGATCCTTGATGAAAACCTGCCCAGAGTGCTCAGGACCTCAGACTGGGGTGAAAGTTCACCTTCCAACAGAAAAACGACCCAAAGTACACAGCTAAGACAACGCAGGAGTGGCTTCGGGACATGTCTCTGAATGTCTTTGAGTGGCCCAGCCAGAGGCCAGACTTGAACCCAATC